>NC_056739.1:621605354-621722698 GCF_019279795.1 Protopterus annectens
CCTGAGGAAATGGGAAATGTGAGGAAGTAAAAAGTGAGAGGCATTATTTGGAAGTAAGGGATGTACAGATTTTTAATGAACTAAGGAAGGATACTAAAAGTGACTGGGTGAGAGGAAAAGAAAATTTAAAAATGTTCCCATCAAAAAATCTAAAAAAAATGTAAGGTTGTTATCAGTAAATGTTAATAGGTGGATTAATATATTATGGAGGTATGTTATTTTATAGTGGTGTAAAAAGTGTGAAGCCTATATGATGTAGCAGCAACATGCCATGTTATATTTCAGATTACAATAGAGAAATTGTACAGAATTGGGGAAGGAAACATGTTCAGGTGTAGTACTGTTTGGGGAAGAAATCAAACTTTTAGATTTTTCTGTTGTGTGTGCAGGTAAAGAGATAGAGTGACTGATATAAGGTGGGGGTATTGATGTGTATAGGTTGATAAGGTGGGGGTACTGATGTGTATAGGTTGATAGGGGTGTAAGTCCATATTGGAATGAAGGAAAAAAGATTTGTCTGCGAGCGTAAAACCATTTATAACGGTAAATGAGAATTATAATAAAAGAAAATTTAAACTGTAGTTTTTTGAAGGCCAAGACTGGTGCAGATGTTAGAAAATTAAGAAAAGTTATAAGGTATGGTAAGTTGAATGTATGGTCAAATAACTTAGACATTTAAGAGGACTTCTAAGGAAACCGACTGGATTTTCTTCTCGCCAGAAACTGTGTTTGAGGAGGACTTAAGTGTTATATTAAATGGGTTTTTGGATCATAGAGCTAGTGGATGGAATGTGGTAAAAAAATGAAAGTTATAATGGAAGGGAAAGAAAGAGTTAAGGTTTTGTAAATTAGCAAGATTAAGAAAAAATGGATCAGTTATGGGAAGAGCTTATGGGCTGAGTAAAGGATGGTATTTAAAGACAAATCTAAATTTTTTTTTTAAATATAGGTAGAGATCAGAAGTGACACAGAATATTATTGTATGTTATGGTATAGGTATGGTACATGAGAACAGAGTAGTGATTATTCAACAAGAGAGAGAGCGAGTTTTTTTAATGAAAACTAACAGAAATGTGAAAACTTTGCATCACAGTCAGAAATTTTTTAAAAGAAAAGCAAGGAAAGAAAGAAGATATCGCCTTTTTTAAATAAATCAATTAAAAAATAAGGTGGATATTATGACAGAGATGAAGAATAAAGATGTTATTATCAAGTACAAACAAAAAGTGACTATGGATATTGCAGAGCAGATTGAGAGAGATGCATATAGAAAAACGTCATTGTGAATGATGTCACGGGTTAAAATATTTTCCGATAAGGAAGTTTGGAGAAATACATTACTTTTTCATACATCGATTTGATTTTAAGCAAAGTAAGGAATGTTTTGGTATCTGATATAGCTTCTATGGTTTATGGAATGTATGCATCTGTGAAAGTGTGGAAGAAGGTGATACTATTAAAAGTGTTTAACAAATGGTTACAAAAAGGGGAAGAAAAAGACTGTGAAAGAGTTATTAAATTTGACAAAAAAAGTCAGATTGAAAACTGGAGACCTATAACATTAAATAATGCAGGCTACAAGGCCTTTATGAAAGTTTTGCAGATAAGGTACAATAATGTTTTATATGCAGCCTTGATGGAGGGTATTTATCATGCTAAAGGAAGATATAATCAAGAGTTATTGGTTTTAGTAAGGGAGAGTTCAAATTACGTTTTGTCTGCTGAACATGACATAAGATTCATAGGGTTGTGAGAAAGGCTTTCTGACCGTGTGGAACATGAGTGTTTATGTAAAGTTTTGAAGCAATATGGTTTAAAGGGTAACACATTATTGTCTATATATATACTAATACTCAAGGTAGACTGAATAAATAAGTGGTTCAGTTCTATAGCTTTTATGACAAAAGAGGTAAGACAGGGTTGTCCTATGAATTCTATATTATCTTCTTAAATTATGAACGCATCTAAGTTGTTAAATGAAATGACAAATGGTATTTATTGCGTTAAAAGTAGTGTGCATGCTCCAGGTGCTATCTCATTTACAGATAATATTACAGTCATTACTAGGCTATATGGATATAAAAGTTGGTGCATTTTGTTATTAAATGTTTATGAAGTATTGGGTTAGAATTTAATAAAGAAAAGAGCAGGATTTTAGGAGAATAAGGAAATACAGAAGGGGTACAGTTTTCTGTAGACAAACTAAGTTTATTAGGAATACAACTAGTGAGTAAACAAGTAGTGGAGAAATGATGGTAAGGTATAAGTAAAATTAAGGTGATTAGAAGTTTATGGAAAGCTTTTATTTTATCATACAAGAAAAAGGCATATTTGATTAATTCTGTTGTTATACGGAAAATTGGTTACTTAGCAAAATTATCTATGACTGCTAATAGTAAAGAAAAAAAGAATTATTAAAAGCTGTATTGTGTTGCTTAAGGGGTGAAAAGTGTGGTGTAATACATGAAAGGAGGAGGACGTAGTGGTTTGGGTTTAATAAATCCTGCAGTGTATGCTGCTTCTATGAGTTTATTTAAAGTATTAAATGTAAGTGAGTAGACGGGAAGGAATTGTTTCCAAGTCATTTGAAATTAAATGAGAGTGGAGGAAATGTAAGTGGAAAAAGAAAAGTTAAAAGAATAGTGAGTAAAAAGAAATAATGCAGCATCAGAAGAAATTAAGGTCATGGTATTTATTGGAAAAAATTAAAGGTAACACAAAGAGAGTGGTGCAAGTACATTATTAGAAGGCAGTATGGAGTTAGCCCTTGGTAGGGGGTTAAACAACATTAAAGAAATTAAACTGAGGATAAACAGATTTAGGAACTTCATGGAATGTCAAGATTTTTTTTATGGAGATTAGGAATAAGTCACTGGTGAAGAGAAATATGATGTAAAAATATAATTATATATAATATATAAATATTATAAAGATTACGTTTATTTTGTAATGATTTAGAAACTGCAGAACATATATTTCTTTATTGCCAAAGGGTACGAAAATATTAAAAAGTGTTCTTGAAAAGGCAATAAAGAGTGGAACATATAAATATGAATATGATTTTGTATGTTTTTATGGGGTAAGATGTAAAAAATGTTGAAAAATACAAGTTTGTTTTTCAAGTTGTATGTAATATTTGGAACGGAGTATTATTTAATAAAGTTTTGAATCTGACAAAGATTCTTTGTAAAATAAGATTATGGCTACGGCAAAAAAAGAATTAGAGGCGAATGATGGTTAAATTCATTTGTTTAACTTATCTGCAAATAATATCTAAGGCATTGTAAATAGTAAAAATAATTAAAGTGTATACATTTTCTTTTCAATAAGTGCCACGGGTTTTTATATCCACTTCGGCTACCATCAACTTAGGTTTAACATCTCCTCTGAAGGATGACTCTGGGCCCAGTGGACTTCTCCAGTAATAAAACTGGAAATAAATAATAAATAAAATGACACCTTCAGGATTTTAGCACCCCCCCCCCCCGATGTTGCAATGCAATATCAATACTGGAAAATTAATCCAGCTACCTAGGATGGGAATAGAACCCAAAGTTGCATGCTACCTAATGAGTTACTGAGAGTGTATACCAAGGTTCTGTGGAAAACTGATACAGCAGTGTGTGGGGCATAATGGCCATAGGGAAGGAGTCAAAAATATATAAAAAAATAATAATCAATTTACACAAGTAAAGTAACAGCAAACAGTCCAATAAGTGCTCAGTTGAGGTAAATGCTGCTCTGCGATAAAAGAACCCAAGCAATAAAATAAAACAGAACAACAGCAGCAAACCAAGGACCAACGCACCCAGAATCAGCATGTAACAAGCAAAAATCTCGAATAACTTCCAGTGAGCAGGATCCAAATATTATATAAAAGTTTATTAGAACAGGTTAGCGCTTTCACCGATAATGGCTTCCTCAGACCTATACACTCTACAAATCACATCCTTGTTTAAATAGCGCTATTGGCGGGAATTTAAAAAACCTTAAAGTGCAATCACATTTAATTTAAAATACATGTCAAGCAAAAGCAGATATCACATATAAGCAGTTAAAAACACATATTTAAAGATATGTCACTAATTAAAATATAAATATATATCTATATATTATACATATATCTCTGCCTAAAATATCATTACCTACAAATACTCCTAGCTTTCAAGAAGGGCTTATTAGGGACTACACCATTGAGACCTGGTTGAACATCAGATCTCAATTTTATTATCCAATTTGCTTCTCTGGTCTCAGTATAATTTTTTATATCGCCCCCTCTATTACCTGGCTTGATTGTTTCTAAGATGGAAAACTTGAAAGCATGTCTAGGTCCACTCTCCATGATATGTCTAGCAAGGGCATTGGTTTTCAGACCTATCCGAATATTGTAGGCATGCTCCCTGATCCTGTCCCTGAGTGCCCTGTTGGTTTTGCCAACATAATATGCTTGGCATTCAGAGCAGGAGGCTAGATACACCACATTGGAGGTAAGACAATTACCAGAAGCCCTAAGGGTATATTCTTTGTGGGTAATAGGATGAATAAACATCTTATACATATATATACATATCTTAAGTTTACATATGAGTACTCCGAGAATAGACTTCCTTTCCTGGATATTTATATAGAGAAATTGGAAAATGGACTTATGAATACTGGAGTTTACAGGAAAAAGTGCCATAAAAATGCACTATTACACAGAACAAGCATGCACCCGGGATATATATACCATAATGTGGTAAGAGGACAAGCAATACGTACATCTAGGTACAATCCCACTGATTTAGGTTATGCCAAAGAAATTAGTGAGTTAACTGATAGGTTTAGAAGCAGAGGTTACTCAGAAAAAGATATCAGAAGAGGCCTCGTAGATATGCCGATATTGAGAGAGCAAGGTGCTGCCCCCTATTTTGATAATGGGTCAGCACATAGGCTAGTAATGAATGATGGGAATATAGTTTGTGAAGACAGGAGAAGTAAAGCAGGAGGAGTAGCTTGTACAATTTTTTATACTAGTGATGTAGCAAAAATTAAAGATACAATAAGGAAACATTGGGGTGTGTTAACTGTTGAACCTGAGTTATTAAAAGTAGTCGGAGAGGCACCAAGATTTGTATATAAGAATAAGAAGAATTTAAAGCGACTACTATGCTATCCCAAGGAAGAGATAGGTAAACATGGTATAGAGTCACATGGGACAGAAAAATGTAGGAAATGTAATTTTTGTGACTACATCAATTTGGATAAGATGTTTATTCATCCTATTACCCACAAAGAATATACCCTTAGGGCTTCTGGTAATTGTCTTACCTCCAATGTGGTGTATCTAGCCTCCTGCTCTGAATGCCAAGCATATTATGTTGGCAAAACCAACAGGGCACTCAGGGACAGGATCAGGGAGCATGCCTACAATATTCGGATAGGTCTGAAAACCAATGCCCTTGCTAGACATATCATGGAGAGTGGACCTAGACATGCTTTCAAGTTTTCCATCTTAGAAACAATCAAGCCAGGCAATAGAGGGGGCGATATAAAAAATTATACTGAGACCAGAGAAGCAAATTGGATAATAAAATTGAGATCTGATGTTCAACCAGGTCTCAATGGTGTAGTCCCTATTAAGCCCTTCTTGAAAGCTAGGAGTATTTGTAGGTAATGATATTTTAGGCAGAGATATATGTATAATATATAGATATATATTTATATTTTAATTAGTGACATATCTTTAAATATGTGTTTTTAACTGCTTATATGTGATATCTGCTTTTGCTTGACATGTATTTTAAATTAAATGTGATTGCACTTTAAGGTTTTTTAAATTCCCGCCAATAGCGCTATTTAAACAAGGATGTGATTTGTAGAGTGTATAGGTCTGAGGAAGCCATTATCGGTGAAAGCGCTAACCTGTTCTAATAAACTTTTATATAATATTTGGATCCTGCTCACTGGAAGTTATTCGAGATTTTTGCTTGTTACATGCTGATTCTGAGTGCGTTGGTCCTTGGTTTGCTGCTGTTGCTCTGTTTTATTTTATTACACAAGTAAAGTCATTTAAAGGTACTGAAAGGTGAAATAAAATGCCTAAATTTAATATGACTGCAAAACTCTTTCTTGGGGGAGGGGCTATTTTTTTCTTGTTTACCAGGGGAGTAGATAAGGACCCACTGTAGCCTAACTCCAGTGTTATAGACAAATTCTGGAAGAGAGTCACATAATTCACTAAAATCAGTTAAGTGGTGGCAGTTAAATTAATTTTTGAAAACTGTAATTTGGCAAATCAGTGTTCCACTACTAAAAGAACAGTGGTACAAAAAACAGCACAAAACTACAGAAGACAGTATTGAATTATTATGACTTTGTAATGTGCAACAGATACCTCCAGATTTAAATTCCACCGTCTAGTCCCATCTTCAAGACGCTCCACAAGTGGTTCCCACACAGCATGCATTTCATTGTAATAATGAACCTGAAAAAAGAGAATTTAGTAATTAAAAATCAAAGTAAATATTAAAGATGAGATTGTTCTTCAGTACCAATATTCACAGTGTGAGATACTATACATCCAAACATTCCTGTAATGAAAAGAGATGCTGCCAGCCCAGTTAGCTGGAATTTTGTAAGTGATTGTGTCGCATTTGTTAATGTCAACATGCTTCATGTAAGATGCTTGTGTTACAGATTTATTAGAACTTTATGTCATATTGTACAGACGTGACGTGTGCTGAACAGATATTTTGTAAAATACTGAGCAGAAATGTATATGTACTATTGCAACTATTTAGATGTATGTATTTTAACAGAGGAGATAAACACAGGAGATTAACTTGCAAAACTTCAGAAGAATGATTGAGATTAAGTTACTTTATGGCTGGGCCATAAACAAAAGAGATGTTCTCTTTCAGTTTCAGTGCAACAGGAGACATAATATCTAGAACTAGAAGTTTTTTATATTGTCTTTAAATGTGGAGGAATGTAAATTATTTTACAACTTTCCCCATTGGTCAAAAGATCTGAGGTCTGTGTATTTTCACAGGTGGGTGTTAAATGCTGCCAGCTGCAGTGGGCATTTTCAACTGGGATAATCATTTGAAAAGAAGTGATGTCATGCTGCAAGTATCCCAGCAGCAGTATTTGAGATATTCATTTAAGAAGCCTTAGAGAGAGAGACTGGGCATTTTGTATTTTGTCTTTGACCTGACAGCATCAGCTGGAACACCCATTCACCACATATGTCTTGCCTGGCTCTGTACCCAAGTAAACTAAGGTACAGTAATCTCTCTTAGATACAGGCAGGAATATACTGAAATATAGCTTAGATGTTTGCTTTATTTATTTGAGACTGTCCTGCAGTGTTAATTTAAGTATTTCCTTTGATTTTGAACTCTAATGTAACGGAGATTATTTACTGAGTATTTTATTGTTCTTTTATTAATTATTATTAAATTTATATTTAAACCTATCATTGTAGCTGGTCTGTCTAGAGATATTTAAACGTAGAGTACTTCCATATCTATTTGGTAATGCTGTGCAGGCCACTCCTTATAGCCTTGCTCTTGGTCAAACTACCATTTGGATTAATAGTAACATTACACAGTAAGATTGGACACCCTTTGTTAAGGGCCTTAGAGTACCTGATAAGGAAAGGCTGGTGGCAGTAAAAAACTACCCTACAGTCTGGACAGAAGGGGGCATAGCTAGTAAACCTGTGCCAGCCTTTCCCTGGTGTATGTGTTTGTGTATAAATCAAATCTCAAAGTGTGTGCATGTCAGCTACTTGGGCAGGGACATGAAGCTCTGGTTGGACAGAGAATGTGCTGAAGGTCTTGACTTGGCCACTCACCTGAGATCTCAACTCTATAGCTGTGCCAGTGGGGAGTCTTATTGGGGATCTGGAGAAAGACGAAGAAACCAGCCCCAGACTGACTGTGGTCTCTGTGTGCTCGTGTGTGTACTCGTCATCCTTCTAGTGTGCATGTCCCCCAATGCTGCCAGTGGTGAGGCTGAGGCTCCTTGATTATTGGCTAGTGGTGGGGTGTCACAATTCCATTTATAACATCTAGCAAGGGCAGCATATAAACATTTACAGCAAATCCGAAGGCAAAGGTCATAAAATAAAAACATGAAACTAATACTACAGTTAAGATTCTGACAGGAAAATAGCCAAGAATTCCTACTTTGATTTTGTTAACTGATTATTATAAATAAAAATACTAGCTACAGCTATAGAAAGCAGAGCTACCATAATTTTGTGGATCAAACAAGCTTTGGACAGCTAGACAATAATGATGTAAACTAAGCACAGAGATGTCTCTATGGATGTCTAAATTCAGCAGAAATTTATCAGAGATAACAGAAAGTTGCCAGCTCTGAGGTGGAGGGGGACAAAGCCCCGGCTACGACACAGATAACCTAAATTTTATCAGGTTGAGTGCTGGAGGAGCAAGGTAAGGCACTATGGGAGTGAGGGGCTCATGTCAGCTCACTTACCTTGACAAGTGAGAGGTGGGCTAGCCTGCTATATTACCAGCATCCAGTGGAGAGATGGGGGTGGCATGCAGCATTAGAGGCTATGGACCTGCCTGATACCAGAGGGAGACTAGCATGTAGGATTAGAAGCCATGGACCTGCTTGATACTGGGGGGTGGCATGCAGCATTAGAAGCCATGGGCCTGCCGGACACCAGGGGGGGGGGGGAGTTGGCATGTAGCATTAGAGGCCATAGACAGTACAGTTGGGTACACTTAACATAAATATAGATATTCGAGTGTATTCACTGTTGCAATCCTGACTATTGCAAATTTCCTGCCATGGAAGTCTTCAGCTGGCCCAACTACCACAGAAATTTCTTTCTTGCTCCCAGGATGGCAGACACCCTGACCAACGTCAGTACGTTCTGGTATAAAGGTAGTCTGTGTGATGATACCAGTGTTTTTTTGCCCTCAACTAGGAGGAGCCCTAAGCAGACAGGAGGTATCAAAAGGAGAACCTGTCATAGGAAGGGAGCCAAGGAGGGGTACCTTGGATGCATAGCCAAACAGAATCAACCTACATAGCAGGCTTGGGGGTACATGGGAGAGAGAAAAAGACTGCAACAGTGACTACACTTGAACATCAACATTTATGGTAAGTGTAAACAACTATACCTAGTTCTGTGTGTTTCACTGTTGCAGTCCTGACTACTGGAAACATTCCCAAAGCTGAAAGGAGGGAGGAAGACAGGATTCTCTGCAGGGCAGCAGTGACAAAGCCTGCTCTAGATCTGGAAAAGGATGTCAGGTAATAGTTCTTGGTGAAGGTATGCACTGAAGACCAGGTAGCAGCATCTAAGATGCCCTAGGTGGGGACACCCTTTAGAAAGGCAGTGAAAGTGGCAGTTGCGCTGGTAAAATGAGATTTTATTCCTACTGGTGGCACTTTGTCATGGGAGCTATAACAAAGGCAAATGCAGTGGGCAATCCATTTGGAAATGGTTTGCTTAGTGGCAGGCTTGCCTTCTTTTCCAGAGGCAAAGGTAATGAAAAGCTGATCAGTCCTTCTCAAAGCCTTTGCCTTGTCCAGATAGAAATTTTATCTGCCTATGCACATCCAAGGAATGGAGAATTCTCTCCAGTTTGTTTTGTGGATTGGGTAGAAGGTAGGGGGATGGATGACATGATTTCAAAGCGGTATCAGTGACCACTTTAGGCATAAAGGATGGACTGGTTCTGAGAGAGACCCCATCTCTGTGGAAGATAAGGAAAGGTTTCACCGCTATGACAGCCTGAAAACTCAAAAACCTTCCTGACTGAGGTGTAGCCAGAAGAACTGTTTTCCATGTCAGGAACTTTAGGTCCGCAGACACTGCTGGCTCAAAGGGGGGAAAAGTCAGTTTTTCTAGCACAAAATTAATGTCCCAAGGACGAGGCAGCTTCCTTCTGGGTAGTCTAATGTGAATTACTCCCCTAAGAAATTGATTCAATAGTGGACGGGGAAAAAGGGGAGGGTGACAGGGCACATATGCAGAGATGGCAAAAGCATGGATTTTAGTGGAAGACTGAGATAGTCCCTGATTCAGGAGGCCAGTCAGGTATTCCAAGATGCTGGTAATGTGCTGATTTGGGATCTAGGTGGTGAGCTTTGCAAATAGAAAATATTTTCCACTTAGCGGAGTTGGATTTCCTGGTGTTAGATCTTCTAAATTCTTTGAGGAGGTCTAGCATCTGTTTACTTGGGCAAACACCATTGTGATTTGTTGGGGGATCATCCATGCTGCAAAGTTGAGGGTCTGCAGATTGGGGTACACAATGTTTCTCTAATTATTGGTGAGATCATCTACTTTCTGAGGGAGTAGCTATGGGCTCTGGTTAGCAAGTTCAAGGAGGAGGGGGTATTGATGCTGTCTGGGCCAATCCAGAGCTATAAGAATTGCTCTTGGGTCCTTTTATCTTAAGCAAAACCCAAGGAAGAAAGGGTATGGGGGGATGCATAACTGAAAACCTTTGTCCATGGGGAAGGAGAAGGCACCTGCTTTCAAAGCCGTCTCTGCTTGCTCCTAGTACAGAATGTTTTCAGGTGCGTGTTCTCTTTGGATGCAAAGAGGTCCACTTGTGGCATTCCCCATGTTTAGGTTATGGAGTGGAAGATTTTGGGGTGTAGATGCCACATCTGAAGGTCCATCAAGTTTCTACGGAGATGGTCAGCCAGAGCATTTTGAACTCCTGGTAGGTATTTTACTATCAGGTGCAAGCCCATAGACTGAGCTGTTTCCCAGATTTGCATTGCTAGATGGCACAGGGGGTAACAATGAGTCCCACCCTATCTATGTACCACATAACTGTGGTATTGTCAATACTGATTAATAGGACACCTGGGGTCCATGTTTCACTGAAGGACAATACGCCACTTAATACTGCAATGAGTTCCTTCCAGTTGATATGTCTGTCCTTAGATCCAGAATCCCACTTGATTTGGAGGTTCTGGAAGTGAGCCCCCTCCCATGCTGTGTCCGAGGCATCTGTGGTTAGGGTTTGAGCCCGGGGAGAGATTTGGAAGGGGAGGCCTTGATTCTGGGAGCAAGGTTGCGCTCACCATGCAAACTCTGTTTTGAGGCAGGCGATCAGGGGGATCTTGGTCTTTAGGGACTATGAGCTCTGGCACCAGACATTCTTCAAGTACCACTACAGCTTTCTCATGTGTAGTCTGACAAGGTGAACCATGAAGATCCATAAGGCCACATATATATCCAGGGCTTGAAGAAATTCCCTTGCTGAGATGTAATCTCTCAATTGGTTACTGTGGAAGAAATTTGTCAGGGACATTTTCTGGAGGGAGGAAAGCCTTTTGGAGAGAGGAATCCAGAAGTGCTCCCAGGAAGACCATCTTTTTTGTTGATGTAGTGCGGGATTTCTGTAGGTTCACGGTGAACCCCAGTGAAGAGAGGTGGTCCTGGGTGAATTTGAAGTCCTTGAAGAGTTTGGCCTGATCTGTGCCCTGTATGAGGCTGTCATCCAGGTAAGGAAAGATTTGTATCCCCCTGGCCCTGCAAGAAGGCTATTGCTGGTGCTAGGCACTTTGTGAACAGCCTTGGTGCTCTAGGAAGGGCAGTGCGGAAAACTGATAGTGACTGGATCCTGCCCTGAAACAAAGAAATCTTCTGTGTGACTCCTGAATACGGATCTGCAAATAAGCATCTTTTAGGTCTAGAGAGACCATGAGGACATGTGGGGATCTAATGGGCAGCAGTTTTTGGAGGGCTAACAATTAGAACTGTGGCAGCAACAGGAACTGATTTAGGATGGACAGATCCAAAATGGAGCACCAAGAGCCTTCCTTTCTGGGGACCAGAAAGTGCGTAGAATAGAAGACTTTTCCCTGCTGGGCATTGGGAACTGGTTCTAATGCTCCCTGTGAGCACAGTATTTGGATTTGAGCCAATGCCTCTGTTTTTTGATTTTGGGGACATTTAGGGGACATCTGGAAAACCTGAGTATTTTAAATGGTCTTTGAAAGTGAGTCTGTAGCCATTTGCAATAATGTCTAAAACCCATCTGTTTGCAGTGATGAGGATCCAGGTATGTTTGAAAAGTGACAGCCTTCCTCCTAGCTTTGGGGGGGGCAGTTGATTCACTGTTGCTCTCAGGATGTGGCTTGGGGTCTAGAACTCTCTTGCCTAGGTATCTCTGAGGCCCACTAATACTTGCCCCTTTGTGACTGCTGCCTCTGAGTGACCTATCCCTTTGAGGTTTCCTCTGCCTACTCCTATGCTGGGTGGGAAAAGACCACTGTTTGCCGAGAAAATTTCTGCTGAACCTGGGTGGTTGTACCTGAAGGAAATCATTTATGGTCTGCACTGACTTAGCCTTATCCTCTATCTTTTTAACCACTTCTGCCTTGGGCCTGAATAGAACTTCCTTGTCGGGGGGGCATCCAACATGCTAGACTTGACATGTTCCAGAAGAATTTGTTCTCAGAGCAAAGCAAGCCTCCAAATAACAGTTTCTGTAGCAGTTGCTTTGCAAGATACTTCCATGGCATCATGGCCACAATAGAGGGAATGTCGATACCTGAGCATTGGAATAACAGAGGTCAGTCAATTCTTTTGTGAGGTTTTTGTCTTCAAGGGTGGAAACCTTTTGTTTAAGCTGTTCTAGTATAGTCTGTTGGTATTTAATCATATGAAAAGTACAGTTGTGTACACTTACCATAAATCTAGATGTTCGAGTGTATTTCACTGTTGCAGTCATTGCATTTGGATAATCCTGCTGGCAGGTTGCCCTCAGTCGGCCTGAATTCCAAAGTCCTGGGTCCTGCATTGGCCGCTGTCGCCCCCTCCCTGACATCAGGTCGTCAGGGGTATAAAAGATGCGGCCGACACCATTTTCTTTAGTTTTTCTTGCCCCAGATGTCAGGTGCCCCCTAAAAGGGTAGCCAAAATTTATATATGAATAAATACATGCACCAATATAAGCTTTACCTTCATCTACAAGCAAATACACCACATAGGTTGTATAAATCAGAGAGGGAAAGATAGGTTCCATCAGAAGAAAGGGGGATGGCGGGTGGGTAACCTGGACTGCAACAGTGAATACACTCGAACATCTACATTTATAGTATGTTTACACAACTGTACTATGTTCTTCATGTTTCACTGTTGCAGTCATTACATTTGGGTAGATTCCCAAAGCTATGGTTGAGAGGCTGGAGCTAAACTGCATTAGGAGCGGCTATGAGACCCTGCAGAACTGCAATGGCCAAGCCTGCCCTAGATTTAAAGTAGAGTGGCAGATGATAGTGCTTGGTAAAGCTATGCACTGAACTCCAAGTAGCTGCCTCTAAAATGTCCTTGGTTGGTACTCCCCTGAGAAAGGCTGCTGAAGTGGATGCAGCTCTGGTGGAATGTGGCCTAATGCCCTTAGGCACTGGCTTGCCATGTTGTAAGTAGCAGAAACGAATGCAGTGGGCTATCCATTTTGAAACAGTCTGCTTTGGGATGGCCTTTCCTTGTGATCCTGCAGCATATGCCACTAGTAATTGCTCTGTCTTTCTGAAAACTTTGGTTCTGTCCAAGCAAAATCTAAGCTGTCTGTGTACATCCAAAGAATGCAGAATTCTTTCCCCCTTGTTCGGTGGATTGGGATAAAAAGTTGGCAGATGAATGGTTTGGTTAAGAGCCACACTGGACACCACTTTAGCATAAATGTTGGGTTTGTCCTCAGGGAGACCCTGTCCGGATAAAAAATGATAAAAGGTTCCACAGCCATGAGTGCCTGTAGCTCTGAAACTCGTCTTGCAGAAGGTTATTGCTAGGAGCAGAGCGGTTTTCCAAGATAAAAACTTTATATCAGCAGTAGCAGCTGGCTCAAAAGGAGGCAGGGTGAGTTTTTCCAAGACATAGTTGAGGTCCCATGCAGGCACTGGTGATCTCCTTTGAGGCCTTAAATTTTTGGTTCCTCTGAGGTACTGTTTTAATAAGGGATGAGAAAAGATTGGTGGCTCTGCATTGTAATGAGCCGAAATGGCAGAGGCATGAATTTTAATAGATGAGAAAGATAGGCCTTTGTCCAGCATCTCAGTTAAGTATTGTAAAATCCGAGGAATATTTGGCACAGCTGAATCTGTTCCTTGTGCCTGGTTCCAAGCACAGAATCTCTTCCATTTTCCTGCATAAGATTTTCTAGTACTAGGCCTTCTGGCTTCCAAAATGACATCCATCACAGCTTTGCTGAGAGGTGTGTTTTGTATGACTACATTATCCGCCATGCTGCCAGGTTTAAAGTCCTGAGCTGGCTGTGCAGGATCTGATTGTCTTGCTGGGACAGCAGGTGCGTTTACTTGAGGAAGGGTCCAAGCTGGGCATTGAGACAAGCTCCTTAATATTGGGTACCAGTGCTGGCGGGGCCAGTCTCGTGCAATCAGTATCATCTTTGGCTTCTCCTGTCTGACCTTTAGGAGTACCTTGGGTAGGAGAGGCAGAGGGGGAAAGGCATACACTGATAGGTTTTTCCAGCTGAAGGATAGGGCATCCACTTTCCATGCTTGTCTGTGATAAATCCTTGTGCAGAATCTCTTTAGTTTGTAGTTGTGAGGAGAAGCAAATAGATCTATGTCTGGGCATCCCCATTTCCTTGTTATCATGCTGAAGACTTGTGGATCCAGCTGCCATTCGTGGGGATCCATGAGGTTTCTGCTTAGTTCGTCTGCCAGAGTATTTTCCTTTCCTGGCAGGAATTGTGCCTGCAGATGTACTTGGTAAGATAATGCTGTATCCCACAAAGTCATGGCTAGTCTGCAAAGGGGGGTAAGAATGTGTGCCCCCTTGCTTGTTTATATACCACATGACTGTGGTGTTGTCTGTCCTTATCAGTAGTTGTCCTGGTTGAACTAGGTCCTTGAAGGCTGTCAGGGCATTTTGAACAGCTAGCATCTCTTTTTGGTTGATATGCAGATGCATTTGGTTTGAGGTCCATGTTCCCTGAATGCATTTACCTGCCATATGGGCCCCCCAGGCATATTCTGACACATCCGTTGTTAGTGTTTGCCTGGCTGGGGGTAATGTGTATGGCTGTCCCTTGTTTTGGTGACAAGCCTTTGCCCACCATCGAAACTCCTGTTGCAGGCAGGGAATGAGAGTAATTATAGTTTCCAGGCTGTGGCAATGTTGAGACCAAACACTTTTTAGGTACCATTGAAGTTTCCTCATATGCAGTCTTGCATATGGAATTAGTAGGATGCAGGATGCCATGAAGCCCAAAGCCTGCAAAATTTTTCTTGCAGATAACTGGGCCTTTGTTGCTAACATTTTGAAGTAAGTAGTCAGTTGTCTGTTTGTCTGGCGTGAGATAAGCCATCTAGTAAGTTGTATTTGAGCTTGCACCCAGGAATATTATCTCTTGTGAGGGTACTAGTTTTGATTTATTTTAGTTGACTGTGTACCCTAGGCATGTTAGAAGTTTTTTCACAAATGCCAGATGTTGTAGAAGGATGTCCTTGTTCTCTGCTTGAATTAAACAGTCGTCCAAGTAAGGATATTTGTATTCCTCTTTGTCTGCAGATTGCAATTACTGGTGCCAGGGACTTTGTAAAGATCCTGAGCACAGTAGATAAACCAAAGGGCAGTGCAGAGAATTGGTAATGCAATGAGCCAGCCTTGAATCTGAGGTATCTTCTGCATATTTGTCTGATTGGGACATGCAGATATGCCTCTTTTAGGTCTAAAGTTACAAGCCATGCGTTCTTGCCCAGCATGGGCAGTAGCTGCTGTAAAGTCAACATTTTGAATTTTGGTATACAGGAATGTGTTCCAGAACAGATAGGTCCAGTATTGGCCTCCATGCCTTGTCCTTTCTGGGTACCAAGAACAGTCGAGTAAAATCCTTGTCCCTGCTCTTGCTCTGGTACTTGTTGAATGGCCCCCATGTCCATGAGGGATGAGACTTGTTTTTGTGCCTCTGCCCTTTGTTTTTTTGGCAGATCTGGCCAGCCGTTTGCCTTTGGCATGGTATGGAAATGGAACTTGTACCCTTGTGACACGATATTTAGAACCCACTTGTCCTGGGTTATAATGTGCCAATTTTGAGAAAAAAGTGCTAATTTTCTCACCAAGGGTGCTGCCAGGAGATAAGTGCTTGGTGCAGGCAGGGGGAAGTCATTGGGACTGTTTCCTGTAAGGTTGTGATTTGTCTTCTCCACTTTTGGAGGTAGAAGCACCCCATTGCTTTGACCTGTATGAACCTTGCACCTGAGATCTGCCTCTAGGGCATCTGGATCTGCCCCTTTGAGGTCTGTCTGACACAGGAAAGGACCAATTCTTTGTTGGCCAGTGTCTACTAAACCTAGGTGGCTATACTTGCAAGAAATCTTTGACCATTTGCATAGATTTAGCCTTGTCCTCCATTTTCTTTAACACCTCCTCTGTCTTAACACCAAACAAAGAATCATGCTGTAAAGGTGCATCTAATAATTTAACTTTAACATGATCACGCAGATTTTGTTCTTTTAACCAAGCATGCCTTCTAATTACAGAACTTGTAACTGCGGCCCTGCAGAAGGCCTCTAAAGAATCAAAACCACATTGCAAAGTATGCTTTCCAACTTGTTCAGCTGCATGCAATATATCCTGCATTTCCTTGTTTTCTGCACATTCAGAATTTAACAACATTTTCTGTTTAAGCAAAGCCAAGACATGTTGCTGATATTTGAGCATATGAAACTGACCGTTTAAGGCCCTTATAGCCAAGGCAGCAGATGTGTAAACCTTTTTCCCCATCTATCCAGAGCCCTAGAATCCCTGTCAGAAGGGGTAGGGTTTTTTGCAACGGAAGCCTTAACACCCTTGGGACCCTGAGAAATAGTTTCTGGGTCGGCAGCAGGGTGTTTAAAAAGGAATTTATGTGAGTCAGGAACCCTGTAATATCAGTCAGGCTTAACCGGAGCTGGAGGTAAGGAGTCAGGGGTAAGGCTAGACTCTGAAAACACATCACCTACAATGTCTAACACAGGAGAGATGACTAATGAAATGTGCTGAGGTAGTAACAGGAAATCCCTGAGCCTCTTTTTTGACTCTGAAAAATCTTGGCTCTCCCAGTGGAAATGCTTCCTCATGGTATGTAAGGTTTCCCCAAAAGAGTAATCCTCAGGAGGAGAAGCTGAAGGTATGGATTCTTCAGCATCAGAATCCTCATAGGGAGGAAAAGAATATTCCTGATCAGAAGAGGAATCAGAAGAAATGGAAACCTGATCTGAAGATTCATAGTGAGCCTCTTGCCTAGGCCTCTTATCAGGAGGGGGATGGAAACCCCTGATTAAGGTAATCAAGTCTTCGGCCATTTTGAGCATCTGTTTTTTGGGCATGGAGGCCAGTCTACGTGGCTCTTGAGGTTGTTTCTTTGCCTTTGAAGGTGCTTTAGTCTTTGCCTTTGAAGTCGGTTTAATGTATAGATGTTTGGGTCTGAATACACCCTCAGAAGCCGGTGCCTGGTCAGCGGCTCCAGACCCATCTGAAGGAATAGCGTCCAAGGCTCCAATACCTTGAGTTTCCAGCAGCATGGCTGACTCCACATGGGAGTCGGTAGTGGCCTGCGACTCTAAAGTAGCGGTCATCAGGAGCTGCAAAAGCGCTTCACTGACAACCAGCGACTGGCACAGGAGAAGCTTCATCGCCAGTTTTGGGCCTCGGTCTTATTTCTTTGCGTTTTTTGTGAACTCCGGTAGTCAGATGGCTTTCCGACGACATTTCTGGATAATTAAATCTGCATCCAAAGTAGTTTAAAGCAAAATCATACAGACGCTTAATAGTGCATTGGTTAAATCTAGCACAAAACTGACAACCCAAAAAAATTATGATCAGGGCCTAGGCAAGGAATACAGTAAGAATGAAAGTCCTTATGAGGTATTTGCTTCCCACAAGAAATACAAATATTAACTTTTTCTGACATCGGTTCTGGAGCAAGAAAAAAGTTTCCCCAACGGGGTATTTAGCTTTATAGAAGACTTTGGATCTGAAATTCGAACTCGAAAATCTCAGGAGTCGGCCGACTGGCACTTGCGAACTGCTTCTGCTTCGGGCACCGCGCGGCAAGAAAGACTAAAGAAAATGGCGTCGGCTGCATCTTTTATACCCCTGATGACCTGACGTCAGGGAGGGGGTGATAGCGGCAGATGCAGGACTCAGGACTTTGGAATTCAGGCCGACTGAGGGCAACCTGCCAGCAGGATTACTCAAATGTAATGACTGCAACAGTAAGCATGAAGAACATCTGACAATTTAGGGTCCTCATGGCAAGAGTGGTGGCTGTATAAACTTTCTTGCCAAACCTGTCAAGGGCCCTGCTCTCTGTCTGCAGGAAGAGGCTTCCTAGAGGAACTGGCTCTTGCTCCTTTTGGTCCTGGAGTGATAACTTCAGGGTCAGCAGTAGGGTTTCTGTAAACATTATTACAGGAATCTTGGACCCTGTGAAACCAGTTTGCCTTAAGTGGGGCAGGTGGGAGGGAGTCAGGTTTAAAGAGAGATTCCTGGAAAACATCTTCTGCCACTTCCAGAATGGGGGGAATAGCCAGTGGCTTATGTTCAGGTTAATCCAGTAATTCCCTAACCCTCTCTTTTAACTGTGGGCAGTCCTGAGCTTCTCACTGAAAATGTTGCCTCACGGCATGGATCTCTCCAAAAGTGTAATTGTCAGGAGGTGAGGCTGAAGGGAGGGATTTCCTCAGAGTCTGAATCCTCATAGCAGGCAAAGGAGGGGCCCTCTTCAGACCCAGAGTCCTCAGTTTCAGAGTCTTCCTCAGAAACAATGGGATCCAGGGAAATTACTTAAGGATCATCTCTTTCTTTTCCTACGAGAAGTAATCCCTGGATCTTGCCTTGATGTGACAATGGAGAGCTGGTGCTCTGCTAACCTGCTTAAATCCTGCTGTGAACCCTGAGAAATGGATCTGGAGTTCTGACTGAAGGCCTAGGGACAAAGGCTTTCTTAGGGATTGCTAAAGCCTTAGGCCTGAGGGCATCCGACACCCTGATGGCATGTCTCCTGAGACTGAAGTAATTGCATCGCAGCTGGTGTAGGCAAAGGCCCGGTTACAGAATCTCCAGGTGGAACATGCTCCTTGGAGGCCAAAGCCTACAGAGCGGCTGGAGAGTGGATGGAGAACTGCATGTCAGACTCCAAAAGAGTCTCCACAGAGGCCTGAGTCACCGGATCAGAAAAAGAAGAGGGCTGCAAAAGCACCTCACTTTGTTCAACCATCACAAACCTGGAGGGAGAAGCAAGCGGTGATGGACTGTCATCCAATGACCTACGTTTGTAGATCAGACTCAGTATGACTGACACATGCCATGGAATGCGAGTGAAAAGATTGTTGGCTAAGGAGCTTAGTGAGAAATTCTGCCCTATGCCTAATTGTTCTAGTACTGAAACATACACAAAACCGACAACCAAGAATGTCGTGATCTGGGCCTACATAAATAACACAAAGGAATGAAAGTCTCTGTGTGGGATCTGCTTTACACAACAGAGACAGTTGTTTATGCAATCTGTCATGAGCAAAGGAAAGAAAGAGTTCCTCAACAGAGTACTTATGTTGTCCAATGACACTTCTCTCAAGTGCAGACCGACCAATGCATTTGAAAACAAGCTTAGGGCTCCATGGCAAGGAAAGACTGGTGGTATTGATGCAAGCTAGTTAGCTTTATACCCAAATGTATTGATGTTGGTCAAGGCATCCTCCAGCCTGGGAGCCAGAAAGAAATTTCTCTGGTAGGCCAGCCAAGAGCTTCCATGGCGGGAAATCCCAATAGTCAAGAATGCAACAGTGAAACATGAAAAACACCTGCCACCAGAGGGGGGGGATGACATGCAGCATTAGAGGCCATGGACCTGCCTACTTCTAACAAACTGTGCCTGTGCAGTTGCTAAACAAGGATTCATGGAAGGTGCAGCAAAAGCCTTCATATCTTTAACTGTAGGGGTGGGGAAAGGGTCCTAACCAAAAGAACCCCATAATGGCCTCCTTAACCAGCTCTCAACAATCAGGGAATGGATGGATGAAATGATCATGGAGGGATGATACTCAGCAAGCAGTGGGGGAATAACAAGTACATATAAAATATGCATACAATGGATCTATCTATCTATCTATCTATCTATCTATCTATCTATCTATCTATCTATCTATCTATCTATCTCTAATGGAAGCCCTCTGCAGGGGGTAACTGCTTGGAGTTCATCTTTTCCTATATCCAGCTTGGCATTTTTCCTCTTCTGTCTTCATACTCCTGGTTATGCAGATGATCTGCTGGCATAATTGATGGCATCAGGCAATGGGCTAATAACACATACACATACACAGCCCCTATGGCACAGAATTAGACCCCATCCAATGAAAGTGAAAAACCTCTAAGACAGGAAAAAACAAACAAAAAAAAAAAACAAGCAAGTAACAGTACATAACTACATACATGTTCAATTTATAGGAAACTCTACTTGTATCCACTGGACAGAACAGCTGACAAAAGACAGTGGCCATAGGAAAGTAATAGGTTGCCTGACAAAATCAACTGGACAGAATGGCTATCAAAAGACAGTGGCAACAGGAAAGTTATAGGCTGCCAGGCAGATCAACTATGTCTAATATGTACTGATGTGTCCAGTATGCAGTGTTATGTCTGATATGCACTGGTATGTATAATACAGGATCGTAGGAGGTTACTAGGCTATCGACCCTGAGGTTATTTCAAGCCTAGCCATTTCATCCCAATGTAATACCCTAGATACTCTAGTCAATACACAGGACTGTATTTAGTTATGACTGCCCATTTCCAGGAGGGTTGTGGCACTATCCCTGGTAATAATTTACAGTGCCCCACCCACTCGTCCAGGTTCCTTTTGAACACTGTTTACTTGACATGAATTGGCAGCCTATTCCAATGATGTGGCAATCGCTGGGAGACAAATCTGTTCTTCCAGCATGCCTTATTCAAATTGCAGGCCATATTTAGGTCCCTGGAACAGGTAGCTCTAGTCCCGTTTGAATTACAGATGTGCAGCAAATTCATTAAATTTGGGTCAGCGATTGCTCTGTAAGCGAACCGCAAGTCTCCCCTAAGAAGTCTATACAATTCTACTTTAGTCAGTCTGTGTAAGGCACATACTGGAGTCCCTTGATCATCTTGGTTAGAAACTTTTGAGGTCTCTCCAATTGCTGCAGGTGCTTTGTATGGCACATGCCGAAAGGGGTGTTATAATCAATTATAGGCCTGATTAGGGGTTAATCAAGTGTGCTACATAGAAAGCCTTCCTTACTACAGTAGACACATGGTGGTCAAAGTTAAGGTCGCAGTCTACTTTATGATCCCAGATACCTTACCACTTTGTACGTGCATAGGGTACTGTTCTTAATTTGATAGTGTGAAGGGACATTGTTTTTACTCAAGGGAGTGATGACTGCATTCAGTTTGTGACTGTGACTAAGACATTACACGCTGACCTGCATAAGACCCTCCTGAAGTATACTGACATCATTTGAGGATTCAATAGTTGAACTCATCCACAGACTTGTCAGCCACAGACCCTTAGTTTTGGCCTGAACTTCTGAGAAATATATACCTACCAAGCAGTAGGGGGGGGGGGGGCAATACTGACCATTGGGGCATCCGCTGGTGACAGGTCTGTTGTTTGTTGTGGAATCATCCACTTTGATAATGGGTGACTGGTTTGTGAGCCACCTGGCAAACCATCTTACAACAAAGAGGTTTACATTCAGTTTGCTAAATTTATCAGTAATGCCTGAATGTGGAATTGTGTCAAAGGCATTTTCCAAGTCGAGGTATACTGTGTGCATTTGCCCTGGTCACATTTTCAAAGAAATCCACCAAGTTTAACAGGCAGGATATATCCATGATGACAAAGCCAAATTGGGTTGGATCCAGGGTTTGGAGGTCACCTATGTCTTTATTTGAGGTCCATGATGATATGTTCCATGGCTTTATAGATGCGACTGGTCAGACTTATGGGTTTATAATTCCCTGGGTCTGTTGTTAAGCCACCTTTGCTGTTCTCCATTCTTCAAGAGCAAAGCCACTGGTTAGGCTGTGATTGAATAGGGTAGTTAATGGTGATACTAGTTCATGTTTTAGTTTGTTTAGAAGACAGCCTGGGATGCCATCTGGCGCCATAGAGGCTGTGTTTTTTGCCTTAGACAAGGCTTTAATGACCTGCTCTTTGGATATGTAGGGTGGGGGTGGAGAAAGTTGGGGACAAGGTTTGTGATAAGTTTGTAGGGGATAAGGGAGTGAAATTTGCACCAAATCTGTCCGCTAGCAGGTTTGCTATTTCTGCAGATCAATTAGTGTGTCTGATACCTTTAGTCACTAGTTCGGCACATGCTTGGGGCCTACCTTTTAAGCTATGTATGTAGCTGTAAAAGGCCTTATGATTATTCTTGGCTGTGATTGCTAACTTTTTCACAAAGTTACCCTTAGAGGATTTACATGTTGGGCCAGATCTAGTCTGAACAATTTGTGCCAGGGCACTTGAGTTAAAGTCAAGGAACTTCTGCACTAGTGAGTTAGGGCTAGAGTAGGTTTCCCAGCTGATGAAGGGATAATTGAAATCCCCCATGACCAAAGTGTTTGGAAATATTTGGATTGACTCCAGTTTGGCCAAGTAGACATTGTGTGCATCATGATCCATGGAGGGCGATCTATAATTATTATTTCAATGGGGGTCTTCCCCACAGTAAGCAGAACTTGAGTAACTCCATGGAGTTGTCCAGTCTAACTACCTGGGAGGTGAATTTATCTCTAATACATACAGAAACACCACCTCCTTTGGTTCTCACATGTTTATTTTGTGGTCTGAAGGTGTGGAAGGCATTGTAGCCTTCCAACGCTGGGGTACTCTCCAAGGCCTTGAACCAGGTTTCTGTGACTGGAAAGACATCTACATCCTCCAGTGATAGAAGTGCTTCTAGGGTGTGCAGTTTTTGGTGTAAGCTCCTAGTGTTTAGCAGCATAACCCTTAATTAGTTATGGTTGGCAATTTTCACGTCGGCAATTTTGTTTTTGAGACCTTGCCTAAAAAAGGCACTATGGGGAAGGCAACAGCTTTTGCCAGCAGCTGAATGCCTAGCGGTGCCAAGTGCAAACAGTCTCTGGCAAAGCAACGAGGTTTGCTGACCATGTAAATCCCAGGCTGACAGAAACTGGATCCCCTTTGAATAACACCAAAAGCTAAGTCAATTATTGAAATCGATAAAAAATCCAACAAGAAGTAGTAGTAGTATGCCAGGACCCAAGACAACAATATTTATTAAGCGCTTATGTCCACTATTATCCAGGACTTCGATTTCAATAATTGATTCTGATGATCATTTTTTTGTTTATACTGTGGCATCATTCTAGGTGAAGGTAATATGCTCCTTAAGGCTAGAAACATACCTGCCTGGTACACATACTCAGAGCTCAATCATGTCTCTCATATAGTCCAGTGAGGTACATCTCAGGTCGTTCACTCCAACATAAGCTATGACAGAGTCATAGTGATGCTTGTTGCTGAGAGGCATGAGTGCATGCGTGATCTGATGAATCCTGGCACAGGACAGGCAGCTGACAGTGACTTTCTCTTTATTTACCTTGGTGATTGGGATATCTGTGTGTCTCACTATGGAGTTTTCAATGACAAGAACATTTGGTTTTTGAGTGTTACACCTTAAGGGCTTAGTAGGCGAGACACTGGTGTTGCTCTGTGTCTTGGGTGCTGTGGGAACTGTGTTAGTTGTAGGAATATTTTGTTTTGGAGGTCTTTGGTGTTTCAGTAAGTTTCTTTAACATATGTATGACATGCTCTGATGTGTCTGATAGGTCTAGCGCATCTGTATTACACCTGACAGATGAGTGTGCAGCTGTATTACACCTGACAGATGAGTGTTCTGCTGCAGCTATCTACTGGCAAAAATCCCAAATATGTTCAAACAAACAGCAGCAGGGTCACCATGACAAAAAGCATAAAATAATTTATTAGTAACAGGATAAGCGCTTTCAGAAAACAATTTCCTTCATCAGAACCTACCATTAACTGACATGCACATAACTATATATACTACGTTTGAAATGTCATAAGCCAATAAGCAGAACTCAAATGGCCCATGCAATTTCCTGGTGAGTCACAGAGCAACAGATGTCATTTCCTGATACATCATAGCACATTCTCAATACAAATAAAAATATGCATATGTGAAAACACATACTAAAATATATAGAGAATATAAAAGCATACAAAGGACATAACCATAACACACAAATTGTGTAAAACTTCATAAATGTGTTTAACATAACCAGATCACAGTCTTTGAGCTTTCAGCAGAGGTTTCAAAGGAATAAAAGCATTTAAACCTGGCAGAACATGCACACGTAGTTCTGCTGTCCAATACGTTTCTCTTACCTCAGTGACATTTTGCAAATCTCTATCCCTAATGTTATTATTGATGGTATCTATAACCATAAAGGAAAAGCTATGATCAGAGTAAAGTGCTACATGTTGAAACAAAGCATTGTGTTCTAAACTGTTATGTATAGCATACTGATGTAAAATTCATTGTTTAAACATCCTGCTCATTTTGCCTACATAAAAACTAGTGCATTGGTTGCACTTGGCAATATACATCACATTTCGAGTAGCGCATGTGGCATATCCTTTATAAAAATAATCCTTGTGTGTACTTAGATGTGAAAATGTATCTAAAGAATTTATGAAATGACTTGCTTTGCATCATTTACAAGGGTATGTGCCTTTCTTTTCTGATAGAAATCTAAAACCATGTGTATTGGTTGGTCTGTAACATAATAGATCTTTCAAGTTACTGTTCCTCTTATAACTAAAATGAGGTATAGAACCAACTATATTCCCCATCTGTTCATCCACTAAAAGCATTTTCCAATTGTCACGTATAATGTTACAAATATCTCTACTGTCACTATTAAATCTGTGTGGGACCCTGACATAAGAGGGGCTGAAAGCCCCCCCCCCCCTTTTTGATTGTTGGCATGCCCAACTGAGAACCATGGTATCCCCTTATTCCTGCATAAAACATCTAAATCTCCAGTGCTTGCATGTATCGCCTTTTCCTTAGATGCTCTCCATCAAATTCTGGACAGTTTTGTCTTTCTGTGACAGAAAATTTTCTTCACTAATGCATAATCTAGAGGTTCTTAGAATTTGTTTTTTGACCACGTTTTGAATAACATATGCAGGGTACATGCCATCTCTAACAAGCAAGGTACTCCTCCAGCTAGATTTGTGAAATAGTGACGTGGTTAGCCTGCCTTCACCATCTAATTCTAACTTTGCATCTAAAAATTCAATACATTTCGTGTCTACATGTGAAGTAAATCTCAAAAAATCTGTGGTAGACTCCAAATATGTTATAAAATCATGCAACTGTTGTTCACTGCCTCCCCACAAAAGGACCACGTCATCAACGGATCTGCGGTAATATAATACCTTCTCATACCATGGATTATTAGCATTTATAACAAATTCATGCTCCCACTCTGCCAAGTCCAAATTCACACAACTGTTAGCGCAGGGTGTTCGCATGGCAACACCCCTGTGTTGATGGTAATCACATCATTAAAACAAAAGACAATGTTATGCAGAATAATCATCAGCAAATGACTAATACGTGTCATAACATCCTTCTCTAAAAAAGAGAACCTCTCATTATAATGACAAAGTCCAAACCAATATCATTGGGAATAATGGTAAATAAGCTCAATGTTCAATGTTACCAAAATGTAGGTGGTATCAACAGTCAAGGTGTTCTCAAACGCATACAATTGTTCGAGAAAATGTGCTAGCTCTCTGAGTACAGTAGAAGTGGAATTGACCAGAGGTCTCAATTGCCATTTGACCCAAATAAACAGAGGTTCAGTGACCCAACCATAACCACAGCCACTACGGGACTTGGGGGGGGGGGGGGTTGAGGAATTCTTATGAATCTTAGGTAGACCTGTGACACTAGGTAGCTTTGGGTTTAACACATGAAAATATTCATAAAGCTCAGCAGAAATAATGCTAAGACATAAAAAGATCATGCAAAGTCTTTATTCACATCACTTAAGAGCTTATTCAGCTTAGATCTGTTCAAAGTGGTGTATGCTGCATTGGCAATGCAACATCAAGAGCATATCAGAAATATATTTCCAAGTATCAAAAACCACCATACCCCCCCCCCCTTCCTTTGTCTGCTGGTCTCACGGTAATATCCTTGGCCCATATTAAATCATGTAAGGCTTCTTGTACATGTAAAGAGAACTTAAAATGTCCAGCTGTGCATGAATTAGTGAGTACTTCCTCAATCTCTCTCTCACATACAGCCAAAAAAGTTTCTATAACAGAATGGCTGCTGGGCATACAAGTAACTAGGTTTCTTAGGCATACACAAATAATTATTAGCTGCAGTATTGCTAAATTGAATGTGCAGGGCAACAGTTCTTGCAAACAGCCTTAAGTTAATCACTTCATTTCTCAACCTACTTGATTTGGCAGGAACAAACGATAAAACTTTAAGACTCCTAACTGTAACTGAGTCAATGTCAAATTAGATAAATTAACAAGTAAATCAGTACCTCTTAATGCAGGCTGTCCGTTGACAGCTTCCTTCTCTTCCTCCCGTAATACGTGGGTTCTCCCTCATATTCCATGAAGTTGTCATCTTTACCTGCACAGGTAGCTGGGGAACTACTGGGGAACTACAGCCCCTCTTATGTGTCTCACACAGATTTAATAGTGACAGTACATATATCTGTAACATTATCCGTGACAATTGGAAAATGCTTTTAGTGGATGAACAGATAAGGAATATTGTTGGTTCTATACCTCGTTTTAGTTATAAGAGGAACAGTAACTTGAAAGATCTATTATGTTAGAGACCAACCAGTACACATAGTTTTAGATTTCCATCAGAAAAGAAAGGCACATACCCTTGTAAAAGATGCAAAGCATGTCCTTTTATAAATACTTCAAATAAATGTTCACATCCAAGTACACACAAGGATTATTTTTATAAAGGATCTGTCACATGCACTACTAGAAATGTGAAATACATTGCCAAGTGCAAACAATGCACTAGCTTTTATGTAGGCACAATGAACCAGATATGTTTAAACAACAAATTTTACAACATCAATATGCTATACCCAACAGTTTATAATACAATGCTTTGTTTCAACATGTAGCACTTCACTCTGATCATAACTGTTCCTTTATGGCTATAGACACCATCAATAGTAACATTAGTGGTGAAGATTTGCAAAATGCCACTGAGGTAATGGAAACGTACTGGATAGCAGAACGTGTGCATGTTCTGCCAGGTTTAAATGCTTTTATTCCTTTGAAACCTGTGCTGAAAGCTCGAAGACTGTGATCTGGTTATGATAAACACATTTATGAAGTTTTACACAATGTGTGTGTGTTATGGTTATGCCTGTTGTATGCTTTTATATTCTATATATATTTTAGTATGCGTTTTCACATACGCATATTTTTATTTGTATTGAGAATGTGCTATGATGCATCAGGAAATAACATCTGTTGCTCTGTGACTCACCAGAAAATTGCATGGGCTATTTGAGTTCTGCTGACTGGCTTATGACATTTCAAAAGAAGTACATGCAGTTATATGCATGTCAGTTAATGGTAGAATCTGATGAAGGAAATTGCTTTCTGAAAGCGCTTGTCCTGTTACTAATAAATTATTTTATGCTTTTTGTCGTAGTAACCCTGCTGCTGTTTGTTTGGACATTTTTTTACATTTTATACTGAAGGGTCTTTGGCTCCTGCAGTGCTGTGTTTTGTTGTTAACAATCTCAAATATGAGAAATTAAACCTCTCAGAAGGTCACAGTCATAGAAAGCCAAAAATGTAGACGATCGAAAAAACAGATCATCTCACTCTGAACTTCAAAGCAGACCTGCAGTCAAGGACCGAGCACAAACTCTTGATGCTGGTGTTAACCAATGATTAAGGGGCTGCAGTACAACAGGCCACAGTGGAGATATTCATGCAGCAGCTAAGCCTCTGTTCAGGTTGACTCTGATACCAGCATTTTTGCAATGAGTCGCAATTCACCTAATGAAAAGTACAATGCAGTTGTCACTCCACTTAGACAGAGGTTCTAGCAACTACCAGCATCTCCCTTCCAGAAGGAAATGAAATGAACACTAGTTCCAACATCCTAAACTTACACACCCTTTTTATATAAAAAAAATTACCTGGTAGTGCATTGTTTAGGGTTTAATAGGACCTTACCCAATGAATTATTCCCAAAAAAGAAAACCCCATAGGTGAGTGAATTAATTACGGACAATTCAAATATCCTTTTCAAAAAAATAAGTGGAATGGTCCTGATGATGCATCTTTCTGAAAGGTTAGATATGATCTCCTACAAATAAATACCTCTTCAAATTTCTGGCCAAATAAAATTACCATTAAAAAGTACAATTGCTTCAAATCTTACCATAACAGTAGATGTCCTTCTCTTTATTGTTGCAGTATTCTTTACCTAATGGATTCCCTGGCAAGAGTAAACCAACATCCGGCCAGTATATCAAACCCTTATGTTTTGCAGATGTATGTCGCATGTATGCTCCCCACTTAAGGCATTCAGCATAAAGGAGACGTACAGACCTCAACTGAAAAGCCCCCGGAGGAACAACAGTCCAAGGAATAAGGAGGAACATGTGTATCCAAAAGGAGAAAAAAGAAAAACAGAGCAAAAGGGGGAGGAGGGAGGGAGGGAGTGAATATTGCAACACTGAAGAGAAGGACATCTACTGTTATGGTAACATTTTACACAACTGCACTATGTCCTTCCTTTGGTGAAGAATACTGCAACAGTGATATGGGAGAGTACAGAAGCTGCAACTTTACCCCTATCTCCCAATTAACCTTTCATCAGGAAATACCATCAAATACAACTCCCCTTGCTATCACTATAGAATAGGTCCTTAATACTCTCTCTAAGGCCAAGAACACTGCATCAAAGGACCTAGACAATATCCCAAGATGCCTTCTAAACAGCAAGAAACATGATCTAGCAGGCCCTCTGGAACTGCTGTTTAACTGTAGCTCTAACAGGCTTTGTGCCTCATGAATGGACAACAGCAGCAATTATCCATCTGCACAAAGGTGGGCCATCTACACACCCTGGAACCTACAGACTCATAAATTTCACTAGTCTCATATGCAAAGCCATGGAAAGAATTATCAAGGAAATGATCAATAATGATAGAAAAAAAACTCCAGAGACAGGACCTAACTTTGCAGGTCATGTTTACTCATCCTCGTGGATTTCTTTTAGGAGGTCACCAAAGCAATGGATGAGGGCAAAATGGTTCACACTTTGTATTTTGACTTGGCAAAGGCATTTGACACAATCCCCCACTTTGGCATTGTTGACAAAACTTAAAGAGGTTAGGTACAAACCCTTAAGTCACCCAGTGGATAGCCAACTGGCTCATCTACAGGACCCAAGAAGTTAGAACTGGGGGAGTCCATCTCTACAAATAGGCAGTCACAACTGGAGTCCCTCAAGTTTCGGTTCTGTGACCACTCTTGCTTGGAACTTACTTCTCTGAAGTTAACGTCAATGTTAGTGGTCTCTGGCTGACTAAATTTGCAGATGATTGCAAATTAGGAGCTGTCACTGAATCACTCACCAACACAAATGCTCTCCAGGAAGGGCTCACAAGACAAACACTGGTGCCAGAGCCACTGACTAAAACAAAATGGCAAGAAATGCATAATAGTATCCTTTGGGAAATTATCCACCCCTGGTAAATATCATACTGACAACACACCCCCTAAGAGCTGACCCAATAATCAAGGACTTGGGGGCACACAGACAGTAATCTAGCCTTTGAACGTCATGTGTCTACAATAGTGAGGACATCATTCTATGTTGTGCAACTTATATACAAAGGTATGGCATCTTGGTCCAAGGAAGTCACTGTTCCACTGTATTTTTTTATTTTATTTTTCTCTATAGAAATCCAAGGATTCTCAGAAAATGTGCTAATTATTTGTTATAAGCAGTAAGATATGCCACCATTTACAAGTGTATACATTTAAAAGGTTATGTTCAACATCTGGTCTTGGTATCAAACTGAACTCTGCTTATGCATTACTGTTTTAAGATGGCTTATTCTTTTTTGTTTGTTTTTATTGTGACTTTATTGACCATTTAAATCATATTATTGAAACTATTGTGTAACTATCACTGTTTTAAAGGAAGATACTGTGCTTTATCAGCTGTATTCCCAACTAACAGCAAACTAATTTAACTGCTTACTATACGCTTAAACTGGGATGTAATGTAATTCCTTAAAGTTTGCAGACATTCAGCTGCTATACTGCAGTAATGCCTTGTAGTAGTTATTCTGTTACAGGTAATACTGTCATATGTTACAGTGACAGTTTTATCCAGGCCAAGCTGGATATATATATATATATATATATATATATATATATATATATATATATATATATATATATATATATATATATATGCCTAGATGCTTGTTGTATTTGTTTGAACATATTTTTAGTGTCAAATTAGTGCATAGAGTTTTTAATTTAACTCAGTAACTGTAGTGTTATTAGGCTGTTTTACCTATTTCCTTCCACTCCTTTCTTATATTGCACCAATTATAAATACAGCCCTACCTCCTCTAGCACTCCCCTTATCAGCTTTGCCTAATCTTCTTTTTTTTATTTCCATTTACAGTTGTCAGCTAAATACAAACACTGTGAGGCATCCCTATAGCAGTTCTCTACCAGCAAGCTGCATCTGCAAAAGTCTGTGGCTGGTTTACTTAAAGTACAGGAACATTACAGTGTATGTTAATGATTTAACCCTTCTATGATTGCAAATTTCATTAGAATGCATTCAGGGTGTGTACACTACTGGTAACCCCCACCCCCACCAGAGGTCTCTCTAAACCCAACACTTTCTAGTTTGGAATCCTTGTTTTACTAAGTCTTCTCCTTCTCAATGCACTTGTCCATATTTCTCCCACTCCATAATCACTCCTGGCACAAGGTTTCTATTTCTCTAAGAATTCCGAGTCTACAAAATTGTCAGCTGCATAGATACTTTTCAGAGTACCTGGTAGTCTAAGTGACTGTTCCTTGCTGTGCAGTTATAGAACTTGGCTCTGCAGTTATTTTTTGCCCTCCCCTTTTGCACCTCACTCCTTCTACTGCTGTCTTCTTCTGAATTTGCTGAACTCTACTCGGTTATAAATCTCCTTTCCTTCTAGCTGCTCTTCTGCTAGACCTTTCTTTTTACCTTGTCCTCTCTCTCATTAGAGAATTTGAATTGGCTTATTCCTAACCCTACCTAAAAAGTAGCTTACCCCTGCCCTCTAATCTTTGGAATTTTACCATCAAAAACACCAAAATTGTTTTACCTATAGCATACTAACTTTAAAAAGTCTAACACAGAAGGACATAATCTAAAGGCTTCACTTTCTATAAATTGCACATATAAGCTAACAAAATTAAATGCATAAAAAAGTGTCATAATACCTACCTAACTGCTAAGGCAGACTAGAAAACTTTGGGATTTGAAGTTTGGCTAGAGGAAGCACAGGAATGGTGAATGCCATGAATCCTAGTACCCTGAGAAATTTCTTGGCTGTAAAATAACCAGAGCAGGAAGAAGGGACTGAAAAAAAGGTGACAAAAGAAAGAGCCTTAGGAGGAGGCAGGGAAGCCAGCATAGAAATGGTCTGGAGCCTGCAACCGAGAAACACATGATCCTGAGAAAGAACAAGGGCTGATTTCTGAAAGTTTATTGTAAACCCCAGGCTTTGTAAGAGACATACAGTATAGTGGAGGTGATGAAGCCTGAATGAGAAGGTAATCCAGATAAAGAAAGATTTGAACCCCTCTCATTCTGCAAAATGCATTCACAGCAGTGAGGCATTTGGTGAATATCTTTGGAGCAGTAAAAAGGCCAAAGGGCAAAGCAGAGAACTGAAAATGCAAGGAAGAAAAAGAGAAATGCAAAAACGTTCTGAAAAAGGGATGACTTGGGATGTGAAGATAAGAATCTTTGAGGTTCAAGGAGACCAAGAAAGTCTGGGGGTGAACAACAGGAAATAAAGTCTGAAGGGATAGCATCCAAAATGAAGGGACCTTCAGAAAAGTGCTGAGCTAAAAAAACATCCAGAATGGGTCTCCAGGTGCCTGCCTCCTGCATGGTTCGCAGCAGTTTTGTAGAGAATTTTGTGTTGTTTGACTATCGCACTAACGTGCACAGATGCCGGTGCTAAAAATATGTCAACAGTGTTATTATATCTGATTAAATGTATATGTTTAAACAAACTCTGGAAGAGTAGACATTTTTGAAATTGTTCTATGGCTTTCAGATGGTGCAACAGATCTTAGCTTTGAGTGTGCATTGTACCAGTGTCAGGTGATCAAATGTGATGTCATTCCATAACCAGCACTGAGAGGATGGAAATATCATAGCAGTTTCTTTTGTTTTACTTTCTTTGGAACCTAAAAATAAATATCTACGACAAGTATCACAGTCTGTTTATTTCAGTTTAGTCTGTTGAAGGTCATCACCTTGCCTTGTGGAAGGAGAAGCATCTAAGCATCCTAACTTGTGTTGCTGTATAAAGGTAGCTAGCTAGTGAACAGTTAGACAGTCAGGAAACACAGTGAGATTAGTTAATTGTTTTTCTGCATCTGTGTGAATCTGTCCAACTGTGTTATTTTCATTTCTACTGTCATCGAAACTTGGGTGCTTATTGTACTTAGATATCATTCCCATGTTTCCTATTTTATTTATTATTAAATATTTTTATACCTTTCATTGTAGCTGGTCCCTTAGAGAATTACTTTTCATATCCTGAGAGTACTTGCAATTATTTCAGTGATGCCTTGGCCACTCTGAAAAGACTTGCTGCTTTAGGCACATACATTTATATTAGTGTTGATTTTACTTAGTGTAATTGGATAACCTTGCAAGAGCCTTAGAGTTGTTGACTGGTAGCAGTGTGGTTACCTTACAGTCTGGGGAGAGGGAGTACAGCTGTTTATTTATTTATTGACATTTGTTCACCGGGAAAGTCTACTGGGTCAGAAACACATTTTCAGTGGGGGCCTGGGGAGAAAAGCTTCAACAAAGTATTACAAAGTATACAAAATTTAACATAAGTGTAAATGAGTTACATATATAAAAGCAGAGATATGCAATTCAGGACAGTACTGAGTTGACATTAAATATTTAGGATCACAATACACAGGCAAAGAAAGTTACATGTGTAAAAAAGCAGAGATAAACAACAGTACATTTATAGTGTGTTTGTGACAAAAAATTGCAGAAGACAGAGGTTAGAGATCCTGCTATGAGACATTTCACGTACAAGAATTAATTTAGAAACAGTTTTAAGGTGGCCTGTTTGCTTTGCAGAGGCAGGAGGGCTTATTTTTTAAGTGATGTGATTTTAGAGCCGATTTAAAGGTTTTTATACAGTCAATTTGAGTTATGTGGGAGTGTAAGGAATTCCAAAGTTTACAAGTGCTATGGGGGTACAGACAATTTCCAGTTCTTTTGTTGGTTTTGGTTATGTTTAACAGCTGTTTGCAAGAGGATCTTAGTGTTCATGCAGGAGTACATGTTTGTAGGATGGAGCTAAGTGCTGGACAGGTGCTGGGTTTAAAAATGAGTTTGTGAGCTAAAGTTAATTGGGTATAATAGAGATGGTGGGAAAACTTGAGCCAATTCAGTTCTGAAATAGCTTGGCAATGGTGTGACCTGTTTAGGCTTTCCTGAGGCAAATTTAGCTATTTTATAATTGCAGGACTGTAGCTTATTACTAAGGGCTGAGTGAAGTTTAGTAAAGATGGCACTACCATACAGAAGGGAAAGGATGAATAAGGTACTGGCAAGTTTTGTTTTTGGTGTGGTTGTCCAGGTAGAGTTTGTGACAAAGTTTGCCTAATTTAAAGTGCATTTTCTTTATTGCATTGAGAATGTTGTTGTTTGTCTTTCGGCTTTTCCCGGTAAGGGGTCGCCACAGCGGAACTCCAGTCCGCTAATGATTGGCAGTAGATTTTTATGACACGCCGAGGTGCCAGCTTGACGCCCAGCCTTCAACGAAGGCATGCCCATTTATGCACGCATGTCTTTCGAACGCTACCCAACCACAGGGAGGACATGCAGACTCCACACAGAAGGCACTCCCAAGCCCAGCCGAGAATCGAACGGAAGAACCTCTTGCTGTGAGGTAACAACGCTACTGCCGTACCACCGTGGCATTCTCTTTATTACACTGAGAATATGTGGCTCAAAAGTGAGTATGACATCTATTGTCATGCCTAGCAATTTAGCTGCTGTCACTATTTCAATTTCTGTACTATCTTCAGAAAAGATTTTGAAATCCATGTCTGGTGGTTTTGTAGAGAATAGTAAAAGTTTAGTTTTTGGGGTATTTAACAGTTGTGCATTATTAAGCCAAGATCTGATCGATGTAAAAGCATTTTGTGCAACTGTAAGGAGGTCCGAGAAATTATTGGCAGTAGATACTATTGTGGAATCGTCGGCATATTGGATGAGATTACCTAGTGACGAAGCTCTGTGAAGATCATTGATGAAGGTATTAAATAATAGTGGCCCCAAAAATGGATCCTTGTGGGACTCCTATGTCATTTGCTTGATAATCAGATTGCACATTATGCCATCTTACTGATTGTTTCCTGTTGTTTAGGTAAGAGGTAAACCAGTTTAGAGATTTGGGGGGGGGGGCACCCTAGTTTTGATAGTTGGTTTAGTAGTTTAGTATGTGATACTGTGTCGAAAGCCTTAGATAGATACAGTAAGACTACTGAAGTAGGGTGACAAGCATCCAAGGCTTTGTTGACAGTATCAGTGAATGACACGGGTGTGATAGTGCTATGCCCTGGATGGAAACAATGTTGGTTGGGGGCAAGAAGAGCATTCTGAGATAGAGCAATTTATAAGAATGTTCATTGGATTTGTGATTGCATTTGCTGCTAGTTGTAGATATTATGGGGTAAGATTAACTGTAGTAAAAGAGCAGTGTTTGAGTTTGTTTAGGATTTTGAATATGAGAGAGCTGGGTACTGGATGAATAATAAATGAGGGAGCTAAGAGAGTTTTTGTAGAGTTGTCTGAGGAAGGGGGTCTGTTATCAAGTAAGGAATTAATGGTATAGTGGGAGTGGGAGTTTATGTTTGTTGAATCATTGATTAGCTTTTGAATGGTAGTAATGAAATGGGTGTTGAAATTCATAGGTTTGTAATAAGCTAACTGCCCTTGCGAGCCATTTTAAGCTTAGCCAGTTATCCCTTGTGAGATTCGAACCCTGCACCTTGTATTTGTAAGGCAAACACCTTAACCATTAGGCCACTCTCCCAACTCCCTTGATGGGAAATTTGTTGTGGAGTCTTACTGGGTGCAGGGGATGGATTTTGTAATGTGCCAGGATTAAGTAGAGTGGAGACAGACTTCCAAATCTTTTCTGGATTTGTTTTAAGGTGGATAACTGAGAGGAAAAGTAGTTTTTTTAATCTTGTATGACTAGCTTTTTGGCTTTATTTTGGAGTTGCTTGTAGTCAAGTTTATTTTGTTTTTTCTTTTTCTGCCATGCTTTCCATGCTTTGTCTCTATGTAAGATAATTTGTTTAGTATGTTTTGTTAACCAAGGGACATGATTAATTTTTGTTCACTTGGTTTGTATTGGGGCGAAACTGTTGAGAGTATCCAGAAAAAGTTTGTTGAAGTAGTTAACTTCGTCTAAGGGGAATGTTTTTAGTGGGACCCAGTTTTGAGCTTTCAAAATACTTATGAATGTATTTTAGTCCAAGTGGGTGAAGTTCCTGGATGTTTTGCAGGAGTGTGTTCTGATTGTTTGAGGGCGAGTCCTATGGGTGTATGCCGGGAGGTGGTCACTTAGTATGTTGGGTAGGGTGCCTGAGTTTGAGTAATTGTGAGGGTTAGATACTAATATCCAGTCTAAGGTAGACTCGGATACTGTGGATAGACCATGGGTAGGAGTACTGATGAGCTGTGTGAAGCCATGCAGATTTATGCTAGTGACTGGAGAAGTGGAGGTTAGAATTTGGAAATTAATGTTGGTGTCACCTAGGATTATGGTTTCTTGTAAGACATTCTGGTTTATCCAGGACAGAAAATCCTCTACAATGGAGATATTGTGGCCAGGGGGGATTTAAACTACTGCAACAGTTAGATGTTTGTTGCTATTAATATAAAGGGATGTTAGTAAAAATTCTAAGTTTCCAAAACAAGGGACTGGTTTGGGGTAGGTTGTAATATTTAGGAAGTTTTGATAGATTAGTGCTACACTGCTTCCCGTCTTATGAACTCTCTTGGAGCAGATAATGTTATATCTTGATGGAAGAATTTCAGTGTCAGCAATATGGGGTTTTAGCCATGTCTCAGTTACTGCAACAATGTTTGGGGTGTGAGTGGTTAAACCAGGCATGAAATTCAGTAATTTTTTTACAAATACTGCACATGTTTATTGTTATTAAATGTAGTTGTTGTTTTTTTGGATCTGGGGTGGATTTTGGAATGTAATTTGGACCAGGATTGGGATGGATCTCCCCACATTGTGTTAGAGAGAGGAGAAGATGAATAATAATATAGGTCTGATGGCTCCATGAGAGGGGTTGGGGTTGGTGCAGAAGACAATTTAAGTTTGGAGTTGGTAGGGAGTAGCTTTATTTTGTCTATATTGTGGGCACAGGTTACAAATAAAGATGGTAAGATGCTTGAGTAACTATCTGTGCTATCAGGTAACGGAAAGGTTTGGGTGCTGGATGTCAGAGGTGATGAGTTAAGGTGGTGTGTGTGTGTGGAGGTAGCTTGGATTAGTAGGACTAGAAAGGCAGTGTAGGTGATAATGAAAGGTATGAATGTTTTGTGGGGGAAGAAATTATGAAAAGGACAGGAATGCAAAGTGTGTGGGAGTAGAGAGAGATGGGGGTGGGTCTTAGTATATGTAATGGTTAGAGGGAGCAAAATGAGCATGGAGCGCAGCGGTGGGCGAAAGGAGTGGGATGAGCCAGAGTCAACCTTTGGGCAATACCAAGAAAAACAATCAGTAATCATAGAAATTAAAGACTTTTCATTTCAAGTTGGAAGGAAAATGTATAGGTTATTATAGCAATAACCCACGCCAGGGTGTGGGTAATGCTGGACTTACCCGAGGTTGGTGTGGTTGGGTCACAAGGGTTAAGCTAGAGTGGCCAAACAAAGACAACCGTGGGTAAATCCAGCATTATCCACACCCAGGCGTGGGTTATTGCTATTATACAATGACATTATTTAAGAAAAAAAAATACTTACTTTTCTTAAATAATGGCATTATATAATGCCTCCTTGCTGCCCTTCCACAGCTGTCTGGTATTCTGCGGTAGTTCTGATGTAGTGCGCATGCGTATGCTTATGCAGTACATCAGAGCTGTGGGCAGAAGCAACGGAGAAAGCAAAATCTCCGTTGCTTTTTACAAACTGTCTTGCTATGTTAAACCCATTTAACATAGTGAGACAGCTTTAAAAAAAGCAACGGAAGATCTCCGTTACTTTTTTAAAGCTCTCTAGGTATGTTAAACTCCTTTAACATAGCGAGACCGTGTCTAAACAGCAACGGAAATCTTGCGTTCTCCATTGCTGTAAAAAAAAGACTTGCACTAATGGAAAAAGTCCAGGCGACCAGACTTTTTTCCATTAGTATAAGTCTGATTTACAACATGCACGCTGACCAATCAGCGTGCACGTTTTGGAATATTAATGGGGGGGGGGTCGTTGTATAATAGTGGTACTTGCTATCTCTATGGGAAGGAGTTTTGGAAAATATCTGAAAGAGTTATTCTTTGTGTTAGAAGTTACAGTAAGAGCAAGGAGTAGCTCAGTATGATTAAAACATAGTATTAAGGAGAATGAAGTTGAAATGTGTGCTGGGAAAATAAGAAGCTGAAGGCAACGAAAAGTAGTTAGCTATAGGAGGCAGAAAGAGAGAAACTGGGAGAGTACTTATAAAGCTAGGGAAAAGAGGAATGCTTCTACTGGTACTTTACACATGGAGGGTGGTCATGGGGAGGTGATGTGCAGAAACAGATATGGGAGGTAAGAATTAAAACAATTAAGGTGGTATAAACACTATTACATACAATAGCAGCACAGGAACAAGTTGTTAGCTGTGGTCGTCAGCTGGAATGGAGACTTTTCTTGTAGTTTGGTCTAGTGTGGTATTGCTGGCAGCACAAATTCTGGGCTCTTAAACATGTGAAAAGGTAAGAGTAGAGAAGAGGGTTAGTACATGGAAGAAGCCAGTTCTTATAAATGTGTGCTGTATAGAGCAGAGAGGGAGAAGGGTAGGAAATAAGTGGGAAAATGTTGAGGTATTGATAAATGTAACGGGGAAAAGGTTAGTAAAGGCTGAGGTACGGAAATATGAAGTTAAAGAGCAGACAATGTAGTAAAACCTTCTGAACAGTTCAATACTCAGTAGTTATAGCACAGCAAATATACAGTTTAAATAGCAATGGTTATAGCACAGCATATGTCACAATTTAAACAGCACTAACCACAAACAGTATGATAAATTATTTTCTACAATGCTATATTTAGGAACAGTTAATATTCACTCAAGTTGAAAGCAAACATGAACATAAACAAATCAGGAGCTAGACAAAGGAAACACTGTGCAAATTAAATTTCATTGTATTATATATCAGGCGTTTAACCTCATGAACCAGCATGCTGCATGGACAGATATATGTGGAATTACAATAAGAAAACTGTGTCAGTTGCTTTACAAGATTACACCACAATATCCCCAGGGTATGCATTTGCTTTGTACATGTCGACTGTTGCCATTCTTGCTTCAAAGCAGTGTGGGAACACTGTACACATTTAAACAGGGCAGCATGTATGATTTGGGATTCAGAGCAACCTGTATGTAGCTGACAAGAGTTTAATGCCAAATATAAGCTTTTGCAGTAAGGTTAACCTCTAGTGATGTGAAGGCGAGGTAAACAGGACACTATATAATTTACAAGGTATGTAGTCGTTAAGGTTATAGCAACATGAAGATGCAAGGAACACCCTTGTTAAGGGCGAGATTACATATTTGTTAGTGCTTCTATCTTTCTCTGATACATAACAAACCCACAGCGCCAGTACACATAAAACACAATGAATATAATAAACTAGCACCCAGGCTAAGTTACGAGCAGTGCAAGCAGAAAAAAAAAATGAGTAACTAGCATGTAAATCTGTGGCAGCCTTTCCCAGGAGAGAGAGTGTGTGTGTGTGTGTGTGTGTGTGTGTGTGTGTGTGTGTGTGTGTGTGTGTGTGTGTGTGTGTGTGTGTGTGTCAGCTACTTGGAAATGGGACACAGTGTTCCAAAGTGAGTCTTCTTTGGGATCTGGAGAGACAGATAGTCCAGTCATAGGTCTGGAGCATGTTCCCTGTGTGCTCTTGGGGGAAACTGCTTGATGCAGAGCGCTGCTTCTGAAAATACTGTGTAAATCCATTCATCTCTCTCTGGTGTCGGTGGTGAGGATTTGAGGGTCCTTGAATACTGGTGCAAGGTAGAGAGGCTATCACATATTGGTGGCAGACTGGTGGCATATTAATTGAACTTCAGTAGTCTGTGAGCAGTTGTCACTGAAGGTGTGTATGCTCTCAAGAGCCACAATGTAAACATTCAGAGTTTAATTTTCACAACAGTTTTACTTATTTTTGTTAGTCAGGCAAATGGGCACAGATTAGAAAACACCATACTGCAAAAGCAGAAAAACTGAAACAAAAAACACAAATGACTGAAGTAACAGTCACTATCCCAACTCTTTACTGTGCTTCCTAGTACTTCGGCATAACGCCATCCAGGGAAGGCATTATGCCGAAACGGGCAAAGACATCAGCAGGGCATTATGGTAAGCTGACAAAGAACTAGTTGGCCAAGGTGTGGGAAGACAAAGGACTGGTGCATGCTAAGTGGATTAAGGAGGAAATGATCTCAGCTTTAATCACAGCTGCAGCACAGACCAATGGCCAGGAGGATAACCAGTCTGGTGATGGAGATGCGCAGTCTTCAGAAACAGGACAGTTCACCTTTTCGTCAGAGGACTTAAAAATCTGTCTGGAGTTAGAGACTTGAACTGCTGACCAAATGTTTGGAGATCAAAGAGGGACTGCAGTAACTGGTGGCTAAAGAAAAAGAGAAGTGGTGACAACACGAGAGGAAAATGTTGACTCATCGTCAGCATCATGCAGGTAACAGGGAAGGGAATAACCAGACCTCAGAAGCAAAAATGGTCAGTAAATTGTTTCCACAATTTGCAGAGGGGAATGACTTTGATAGTTTTATTGATATACTTGAAAAAGTATGTAAACAGTATAATGTTGACCAAGAGCTCTGAGTATGGTTCTGGACACCCTTACTCCATGGCAAAACTGCAACTGCTGTTTCCAAATTGTCTGATACTGAATGTTTAAACTGTAATAGAGTCAAGCAATGTTTACTGAACTGTTATTACCCCTGAAACTTACAGAAAAAGTTTTGTGGGCATAGATGCAAGGCAGATGAAAGTGTATGTAATTATACTGTTGAGTTAAACAATTATTTTCATAGGTGGATGAGTGGGTGTCAGGTCACCACTTTTGAAAGACTAGCAGACATTTTGGTGAGGGAACAAGCACTTATTACTTTGCCTGAGTACATGAGAATCTGTTTGACAGACCGCAAGTGTAACTCTGCAGATGAGCTAGAGAGAAAAGGGGATCTCTACTTAGAAAGCACGGCATCACTACAGAAGAACGGGATACCCAGTGCTGCAAATGGATAAAGGGAACCCATGGTTGGCAGACTAAATCACCCCAACAGAGACTACTATTTACAGTGGAAGCCACAAGTTCAGGTACACGGCCAGGATAAGGGTTTAGATGTTTTAAATGTAACCAAAGGGGCTATATAGTATACAAAAATTCCACTGAAGCAAGGTGGGGAACAAAAGGTGAGGGAGCCAGCAAGTGGAAATAAAAGCGTGCCAGTAGTAAACTGTCTGGAGACAAAAGGGGTACCAAACTATCACTGGCGTTTGTATCTTATCTTAGTGGCTTGAAGACAGGCCACTGTTAACAGACACAACCTCTGATGCAACTCTTGTGAAGAGAAAGACAAAACATAGGTACCAGATGAACAGCTCGGTCTTCACCTTAGAGCCAATAGTATCTATAAAAAGTCAAAAGTACAGTTGTGTACACTTACCATAAATGTAGATGTTCGAGTGTATTCACTGTTGCAGTCATTACATTTGGGTAATCTGCTGGCAGGTTGCCCTCAGTCGGCCTGAATTCCAAAGTCTTGGGTCCTGCGTCGGTTGCTGTCTCCTCTTCCATGACTTCAGGTCGTCAGGGGTATATAAAACATGCAGCCGGCCCATTTTCTTTAGATTTTGTGTATATATATATATATATATATATATATATATATATATATATATATATATATATATACACACATATATATACATATGTATACATGCATCAATATAAACTTTACCTTCATCTACAAGCAAATACACCATATAGGTTGTAGAAGATAGAGAAGGAAAGATAAACTCTAGAATGAAAGGGGGATGGCGGGAGGGTAGCCTGGACTGCAACAGTGAATACACTCGAACATCTACATTTATGGTAAGTGTACACAACTGTACTATGTTCTTTGTGTTTCACTGTTGCAGTCATTACATTTGGGTAGAATCCCAAAGCTATGGTTGGGAGGCTGGAGCTAAACAGCATTAGGTGCGGCTATAAGGCCCTGCAGAACTGCAGTGGCAAAGCCTGCCTTGGACTTACAGTAGAGAGGCAAATGATAATGCTTTGTAAAGGTGCAAACAGAACTCCAAGTAGCAGCCTCTAGAATGTCTTTGGTTGGTACTCCTCTAAGAAAGGCTGCTGAAGTAGCTGCAGCTCTGTTGGAATGAGACCTAATGCCCTTGGGCACAGGTTTACCATAGTGTAAGTAGCAGAAATGAAGGCAGTGGCTTTATCCACTTTGAAATAGTCTGCTTTGAAATAGCCTTTCCTTCTGATCCTGCAGCATATCTCACTAATAATTGCTCAGTATTTCATAGAACTTTAGTCCTGCTCAAGTAGAATCTTAGCTGTCTGTGTATGTCCAAGGAATGCAGAATTATCTCCCCCGTGTTCTGTGGATTTGGATAAAAGGTTGGCAGATAAATAGCTTGATTAAGAGCCACACTGGAAACCACCTTAGGCATAAATGTAGGATTTGTCCTCAGAGACACCCTGTCTGGGTGAAATATGATAAAAGGCTCCACAGCCATGTGGGCCTGTAGCTCTGAAACTCTTCTTGCTGAAGTAATTGCTAGTAGCAGAGCTGTTTTCCATGATAAGAAAATCAGCGGTAGCAGCTGGTTCAAATGGAGGCAGGGTGAGCTTTTCCAACACATAATTGAGGCCCCATCCAGGTATTGGTGATTTTCTAGGAGGCCTTACATTTTTGGCTCCTCTAAGATACTGCTTTAGTAAAGGATCAGAAAAGACTGGTGGCTCTGTACTGTAATGACCCGAAACGGCAGAGGCATGGATTTTAATTGATGAGAAAGATAGGTCTTTGTAAGCATCTCAGTCAGGTATTGCAATATCTGAGGAATATTTGGTTCTGCTGTATCAGTTCCTTGTGCTTGACTCCAAGCACAGAGTCTCTTCCATTTATCAGCATAAGATTTTCTAGTACTAGGCCTTCTGGCTTCCAAAATGACATCCATCACAGCTTTACTGAGAGGTGTTGTTTGTATAACTACATGATCAGCCATGCTGCCAGGTTCAGTGTCTGGAGTTGATTGTGCAGGATCTGATTGTTTTGCTGGGACAGTAAGAGGTCTTTGAGGTAAGGTCAAAGCTGGGTATTGAGACAAGTTCCTTGGGATTGGGTACCAGTATTGGCGGGGCCAGTCCGGAGCAATTAGTATTATCTTTGGTTTCTCTTGTCTGACTTTTAGGAGGGACCAGCACTCGAAGACAGCAGTTTAAAATATATTTAATTAGATTGTAAAAACAACCTAATATGAAATGCACATACCGGTTTCGGCCAACAATGCCTTTCTCAATGTGTCTTATCCAAATAGTTTAAATTCAGCCCATGATGCATTCAGCTAACAATTTATACTTCCTTCTTAAAGTGGTATATTCCATATTCATTCAGTAGTGCTGACAGTTTAGCTAAACACAGTAAACCCATATTTTACAAATAAATTCACCAAAATAGACCTGTTACATACAACAAAGTATAGCTTAAATATTGATATTATAATCAACCTATAATTTATATTCATTGATATGGTGAAATCCATTTATGACAGCAATATTGAACCTGATAGGATTAATGTGAATTGTATTTTATTAATGAAAACCTGTAAGATATTCAGCATATTTTTAAGAATTTATGAATACATCTTCTAAATGACAGGTTATATGTCTGATATGAATAATGGTAGGATGCTAGAGATAATTATTGAAATATTATGAATAATGGTAGGATACTGAAGATTATGAATGAATGAAGGAAATAATGGCATGTCTGAGATACCATATCACATTTAAATCAATGTTACTACGCTGTGAATATCGCTTATATAACATTTATCCTTCATGTACATGATATTCATTAAGTCCGGGTTTAAAAAGGGCCCCAAGTGTAATAATCCATCTTTGTTCCATATTATTTAGTCTATTATGCCAACCCATTTTAAAATTCCTGTGTGATTGTATTCTGTCTATAATGATGAACTGAAATGAAGCTGTAGTATGTTGTCTAGTATGTTTGTATAATGCATTGGTTATACGCCTATTTCGAATGGCGCTTAAGTGTTCACTAATTCTGATCCTCATTGGCCTAGAAGTCTGGCCTACGTAGAAAGCAGAGCAAGAACATTGTGCCAAATATGTCACCCAGTCTGAACTGCAGTTGCCAAAGATTTTGATGTTAAAAATTTTTGGTGTATTTTTACTGGTGAATTTTTTTGTTTTCCGGATGTGTTGACATAGACTGCAGTGTCCAGATGGGTAACAGCCAACCAATGTGTCTCCAAATAATGTAGTTTGGTGTTGTATACCAGGAAGGTGACGTTTATAATGTGCAAAATTGGACTGTATGTTCCGTCCTCTTCGATAAGAAAATGAACAAGTTTCAGGAAGAATATCCCTAAGAAAAGAGTTGGACTGTAAGGTTCCCCAATGTTTCTCAACAATTTGCCTGAACCATTTGGTATTATTACCATATGTAGTGATTAGCCTAATCGGTTGTTTGGCTGGCCGAAGCCCTTCTGTAGATTTATTATATTGAAGCAAATCCTCACGACTTTTTTGATCAATTTGTGCAGCTGTATGATTGAGTCGGTTGATATTATATCCTCTGTCTATAAATCTGGCAGTTAATTCACTAGTTTTTTTGTGATATTCTGTGTTGGATGAACAAATCCTTTTGAGGCGGATATATTGTGATTTTGGAATGTTGGTGATGATGTGGCGGGGGTGGGAACTTGTTGCATGTAAAATCGTGTTGTATTGCGGAAATTTCCGATGTATTGTTGTTGACAAAGTATGATCCGCAAGTCTGTTAATTAATACATCCAAAAACACAATTTCTGTATATCCAATGTTGATGGTAAATTCTATATCCCATGGATTTTTGTTAAGATATGCCACAAACTTAGTAAGAACATCTTGGCTGCCTCGCCACACTAACCAACAGTCGTCTAAATATCTCCGCCATATGTCCATATGTTCCAAAAAAATGTTTCGCTCGTTGTCATAAATGAGGTATAGTTCCAAATATCCCATGAAGAGATCGGCATAAATTGGAGCAAAGGAAGCTCCCATCGCTGTACCCTTAATTTGCCAAAATGGGATCCCTTCAAAATAGAATATATTTTTTTGTAAAACAAATTTGGTGAGTTGGATAAGAAAATTGTTAAATCCAGTGGAATATAATTTTGCTTCTGAAAGCAAGTATGTTACAGCTTGAATACCTGCTGAATGTGGGATGCTTGTGTATAAAGATGTTACATCTAACGTGCACAAAAGCCAATTTTCCTCCAATTGGGAATCTTCAATGATGTTTAGGAATTGTGTGGTGTCTTGAATTCGGGATCGTACCATAGACAATAGTGGTTTGAGATATTCCGTTAAAAAAGCGGACAGTGGCTCAGTTAAGGACCCATGACCTGACACTATAGGTCTTCCAGGAGGGTTGTTTAAATTTTTGTGTGTCTTTGGTATTAAATAGAGAAATTGAGGCATGGGTTCTGGAACCTTTAGTTGGTTAGCCACCTTAGATGTAATGATTTTTTTTTCTTCCGCTAAATCCAGAAATAAATCTATTTCAGATTTAAAATTGGAAGTAGGATCTATTGCCATCTTGATGTAAAACCTAGAATCAGATAACTGTTTCATTGCCTCTGCCTTGTATTTAGTATAATCCATAACTACAATGCCACCTCCTTTATCTGCATTGGTAATGACGATGTTTTTATTTTGTTGTAATTGTATTAATGCTTCTCGTTCTTGTTTATTTAAATTGTTACGTAAAGTATCCATGTTTTTTGAAAAGTGTAGATCCCTTAAAACACATTCCTTAAATGTAGATACATATTTATCCATTGGGGGCATGAATGAAGATTTGCCAAATTTAAAACCTGTAGATCTTTGAGAATTATTAGTATCTGAAAAAAATAGCTTGAGGTTAAGATTTCTGCAAAAATTATTAATGTCTTCTACAAATGAATGTTCTGACACTGATGCTGTGGGTTCAAAATTTAGTCCTTTATTAAGTACTTGGTATTGACATTCTGTTAATTCTACTGATGAGATATTCAAGACATTGTTTATTGTGTTGTGACTTGTTTGAGTAGTGTCTGTAAACTGGTTGTGCCTCTGTCCCTGTTTATGTTTGTGCTTGTGCTTCCTGCCTCCTCTACGTGTCTGCCCCCTAAAGGGATAGATTGTTTTCTTTTGGCCACTGGGGACGCCTGGTTGGAGGAAACATCTCCTTCGGTGGTGGATGAGTAATCATCATCCGTAGTGACAAAATTTCTATTGTCTGGTTGTTTTTTTTAATATGGGTCTAGGTCGCTTTCTACCTCTAGAAGGTTTAAATGTATCATCATTGAATCTAACATTTTTTGCCGTGACAAAAGGTATACCTTGTTCGTAATCCCCTAAGTCTCGATTAAACTTATGTAGCTTCCTTTTCTTAAGATCTGTTTCAATATTCTCTAATTCTTTAGATAATTGTGTTAACTGATCTGAGTAGTAAGTGGTCGAAGAAAAACTTTCAACCTCAGAACAAGTTTTATGTAGTTCTGGAGTAAGGGTCTCAATATTTCTTTCATAATACTTAATAAGGCAATCTATAAGTAACACTGATGCCTGATGTTGTGCCTTAGCCCAGTCTTGTCTTAATTCTTCATCAATATTGGGAACCAAAGGTTGTAACTTAATACGAAGCCCTCTAGGAGTTATGTCCTTGATTTTGTATGCTTTAAATGATTTCAAGTGCCAAATATTGGTTCTAAAAGCCTTCATTTGACGTTGTAACTTAGTAAATCCCTGTGTACATTTATCCTTTGAATTAATATTACTATCATTCATAGGTGTGTGGTCCAAATTGAGCCCAAAGACTTCTAAATTATCCTTATCCACAGACAAGCCTTTTAAAAGGTCATTTAAATCCATGTTTGCTATGATGATGTCCAAACACTCCTGTTAATCCAAATGTTATGTATGGTTTTTAGTATAAATTTTTGGATATATCCAAGAATATTTATAATGTGTTTATGATGTATATTGTCATTGCACCTGACCCAATTATTATTAGGTTTTTTGTATTTTATTTTTGTTGGTGCAATATGTAACCTGTGGTTGGACGCAATCAGCCAACCTAAGCCAAACTTTATAATCTTAATATTTTTTATATTTTAATCCTTACAATAAGTGTAGTCAGATTTGATGTAATCTAATAATCAACCACCGTAAGGATAAATGAACCCAAATTTTTATAGTCTTCACCTTCCCTTACAATCAGTGGAACCACCTTAACAGCAATGGTTGTACTAACAACTGTTTGTTAAGAAATGCCACCGTAAGGGTATTTTTTGAGTCTAATATTGTTTAATCACATGAAATATTTATTATTTTGAATTGAATTCTCTCACTTCTGAATAATATTGGGGTCAGGTCAATACAAATAATATGTGTAATAAACACCATTCCAGTTTTAAAGAATCAAATAAGGATATGTCCAAAAATTATGATCTCATTTTTTGCACAAATAAATGTGAAATAACCACATCTAAGATAAATATATGTTTCGAACAACATCAATGCAACCCCTAACTATATATTGTTGGAAATAGTGACCTATATATTCAACACATATGGTTTGATCCTAATCAAATTTAAACACTTAGTATAATATATCAAAAATATTTAAACCGTAATCCAATTGTAGAAGAAAGATTCTTGGAATATATTATTTCTATTCTTATATAAGAAATATGTATGTTACAACTAGGCTCCCAAAAATTCTTCCTATTTTTTCCTTTACTTCCAGTGCCACATAAATTCTGTGTATATTGTGTCACATATATTGTGGTGATTTTGACCTCCCTAAGATCTTACAAAATTATGATAAAGGGACCACCTATAGTGTTGAGGTATAATCCACCTTGTTTCTGTATTCATTGAAATGTTCAATGCTTAGCATTCTGCATGTATTAGAAACACTTATATTGATTAGTGTTGAGCCCAACCATACAGTTTTGTTAATATTAATGTAAAGGTCAAGTAATTAAGGGTACAGCGATGGGAGCTTCCTTTGCTCCAATTTATGCCGATCTCTTCATGGGATATTTGGAACTATACCTCATTTATGACAACGAGCAAAACTTTTTTTGGAACATATGGACATATGGCGGAGATATTTAGACGACTGTTGGTTAGTGTGGCGAGGCAGCCAAGATGTTCTTACTAAGTTTGTGGCATATCTTAACAAAAATCCATGGGATATAGAATTTACCATCAACATTGGATATACAGAAATTGTGTTTTTGGATGTATTAATTAACAGACTTGCGGATCATACTTTGTCAACAACAATACATCGGAAATTTCCGCAATACAACACGATTTTACATGCAACAAGTTCCCACCCCCGCCACATCATCACCAACATTCCAAAATCACAATATATCCGCCTCAAAAGGATTTGTTCATCCAACACAGAATATCACAAAAAAACTAGTGAATTAACTGCCAGATTTATAGACAGAGGATATAATATCAACCGACTCAATCATACAGCTGCACAAATTGATCAAAAAAGTCGTGAGGATTTGCTTCAATATAATAAATCTACAGAAGGGCTTCGGCCAGCCAAACAACCGATTAGGCTAATCACTACATATGGTAATAATACCAAATGGTTCAGGCAAATTGTTGAGAAACATTGGGGAACCTTACAGTCCAACTCTTTTCTTAGGGATATTCTTCCTGAAACTTGTTCATTTTCTTATCGAAGAGGACGGAACATACAGTCCAATTTTGCACATTATAAACGTCACCTTCCTGGTATACAACACCAAACTACATTATTTGGAGACACATTGGTTGGCTGTTACCCATGTGGACACTGCAGTCTATGTCAACACATCCGGAAAACAAAAGAATTCACCAGTAAAAATACACCAAAAATTTTTAACATCAAAATCTTTGGCAACTGCAGTTCAGACTGGGTGACATATTTGGCACAAAGTTCTTGCTCTGCTTTCTACGTAGGCCAGACTTCTAGGCCAATGAGGATCAGAATTAGTGAACACTTAAGCGCCATTCGAAATAGGTGTATAACCAATGCATTATACAAACATACTAGACAACATACTACAGCTTCATTTCAGTTCATCATTATAGACAGAATACAATCACACAGGAATTTTAAAATGGGTTGGCATAATAGACTAAATAATATGGAACAAAGATGGATTATTACACTTGGGGCCCTTTTTAAACCCGGACTTAATGAATATCATGTACATGAAGGATAAATGTTATATAAGCGATATTCACAGCGTAGTAACATTGATTTAAATGTGATATGGTATCTCAGACATACCATTATTTCCTTCATTCATTCATAATCTTCAGTATCCTACCATTATTCATAATATTTCAATAATTATCTCTAGCATCCTACCATTATTCATATCGGACATATAACCTGTCATTTAGAAGATGTATTCATAAATTCTTAAAAATATGCTGAATATCTTACAGGTTTTCATTAATAAAATACAATTCACATTAATCCTATCAGGTTCAATATTGCTGTCATAAATGGATTTCACCATATCAATGAATACAAATTATAGGTTGATTATAATATCAATATTTAAGCTATACTTTGTTGTATGTAACAGGTCTATTTTGGTGAATTTATTTGTAAAATATGGGTTTACTGTGTTTAGCTAAACTGTCAGCACTACTGAATGAATATGGAATATACCACTTTAAGAAGGCAGTATAAATTGTTAGCTGAATGCATCATGGGCTGAATTTAAACTATTTGGATAAGACACATTGAGAAAGGCATTGTTGGCCGAAACCGGTATGTGCATTTCATATTAGGTTGTTTTTACAATCTAATTAAATATATTTTAAACTGCTGTCTTCGAGTGCTGGTCCCTTCATTTTGGTTCATTGATGTGGTTCGGACCGAGCACCAACAGTCCTACATGCGTGCCTTGTATGCTGACTTTTAGGAGGACCTTGGGAAGAAGAGGAGGAAAGGCGTAAACTGATGGGTTTTTCCAAATGAAGGATAGGGCGTCCACTTTCCATGCTTGTCTGTGATAAGTCCTTGTGCAGAATCTTTTCAATTGATAACTTTGAGGAGAGGCAAACAGATCTATTTCTGGGCTCCCCCATTTCTTTATCATGCTGAAGACTTGTGGATCTAGTTTCTACTCGTGAGGATCCATAAGGTTTCTGCTTAAATCGTCTGCCAGAGTGTTTTGCTTTCTTGGCAGGAATTGAGCTTGAAGATGTATTTGGTAAGTCAAAGCTGTGTCCCACAGTGCCTTGGCTAATCTGCAAAGGGGGTATGAGTGTGTGCCTCCCTGCTTGTTTATATACCACATGACCGTGGTGTTGTCCGTCTTTATCAGTAGTTGTCCTGGATGAAGTAAGTCCTTGAAGGCTGTTATGACATTTTGAACAGCTGGCATCTCTTTCTGGTTGATATGTAGATGCATTTGTTTTGGGGTCCATATGCCCTGAATGCATCTTCCCACCATGTGGGCCCCCAGGCATAATCTGATGCATTTGTTAAGGTTTGGCTGGCAGGGGGTAGAGTGAAGGCCCGTCCTATGTTTTGGTGACATGCCTTTGCCCACCATAGAAACTCCTGTTGTAGGCAGGGAATGAGAGGAATCATTGTTTCCAGACTGTGAGAATATTGACTCCATAAACATTTTAGGTACCATTGAAGTTTCCTCATATGCAGTCTTGCATATGGAATCAGTAGGATGCAGGATGCCATGAAGCCCAAAACCTGCAGAATGTGTCTTGTAGATAACTGGGTTTTTACTGCCATCAGTTTGAAGTAAGTAGTCAGTTGCCTTTGCTTGTCTGGCATGAGGTAAGCCATCTGGGCAGTTGTATTCAAGCTTGCACCCAGGAATGTTATCTTTTGAGAGGGTACCAGTTGTGATTTCTTTTCGTTTATTGTGTACCCTAGGCATCTTAGAAGCCTTTTCACAAACGCCAGGTTTTGAAGAAGAATGTCCTTGTTCTCTGCTTGTATGAGACAGCCGTCCAAGTAAGGATATCTTTGTATACTTCTTTGTCTGCAAACTGCAATTACTGGTGCCAGGCACTTTTTAAAGACAATGGGTGCAGCAGATAAGCCAAAGGGCAGTGCAGAGAATTGGTAATGCATTAAGCCAGCCTTGAATCTGAGGTATCTTCTGCACGATTGTCTTACTGGGACATGCCGGTATGCCTCTTTTAGGTCTAATGTCACCAGCCAAGCATTCTTGCCCGGCATGGGCAGAAGCTGCTGCAAAGTCAGCATATTGAATTTTGGAATGTCCAGGTATGTCTTCAAAATCAATAAATCCAGTATTGGCCACCAGGCCTTGTCCTTTCTGGGTATCAAGAACAGTCGAGTAAAAACTTTGTCCTTTTTCCTGTTCAGATACTGGCTGAATGGCCCCCATATCCATGAGGGACGCAACCTGTTTCTGTGCCTCTGCCCATTGACTTTTTGGCAAATCTGGCCAACAGTTTATCATTGGCAGAGTATGGAAATAAAATCTGTATCCCTGTGATACTATGTTTAGCACCCACTTGTCCTGGATTATTAACTGCCAATTTTGAGCAAAAAGGGATAATTTTCCTCCTAAGGGTGCTGCCAAAAGATAAGTGCTTGGTGTAGGCAGAGGGAAGTCATTGGGACTGTTTTCTGTAGGTTTGCGCTTTATCTCCGCCAGATTTGGAGGTAGAAGCGCCCTATTGCTTTGACCTGTATGAATCTTGGGCCTGGTATCTGGAACCCTTAAGGCATCTGGATTTGCTCCTTTGAGCTCTGACACAGGAAAGGACCAATTTTTTGTAGGCCAGTGTCTACTGAATCTTGGTGGTTGCACTTGTAAGAAGTCTTTTACAGTTTGCATAGACTTAGCTTTGTCTTCCATTTTCTTTAAAACCTCTTCTGCCTTAATACCAAACAGAGTATCATGCTGTAAAGGTGCATCTAGCAATTTAGCTTTAACATGATCAGACAAATTTTGTTCCTTTAGCCAGGCATGCCTCCTAATCACAGATCCAGCAACTGCAGCCCTGCAGGACGCCTCTAAGGAATCAAAACCACATCGCAAAGTATGCTTTCCAACCTGTTCAGCTGCATGCAATAATTCCTGCAATTCTTTATTTTCTGCACATTCAGAAATCAACATAATTTTCTGTTTCAGCAATCCCATAACATGTTGTTGATACTTGACCATATGAAATTGACAGTTTAAGGCCCTAACTGCCAAGGCTGCAGATGTATAAACCTTTTTTCCCCATCTGTCCAGAGCCCTTGAATCTCTGTCAGAGAGGGTAGGGTTTTTTGCTGTTGAGGCCTCAACTCCCTTTGGACCCTGTGAAATAGTTTCAGGATCAGCAGCAGGGTTTCTAAATAAAAATTTATGAGAGTCAGGGACCCTGTAATATGTCAGGCTTGCTGGGAGCCAGAGGTAAGGAGTCAGGGGTCAAACTTGACTCCGAAAACACATCATCCACAATGTCTAAAACAGGGGGTATGGCTAAAGGCCTGTGCTGAGTGAGAAGGAGGAAATCCCTGAGCCTCTCTTTTGATTCTGAGAAATCTTGACTCTTCCAATGGAAATGCTCCCTCAAAGTATGCAAGGTTTCTCCAAATGAATAATCCTCAGGAGGTGATCCAGATGGTATAGACTCCTCTGCATCAGAATCCTCATTGGGAGGTATAGATAATTTCTGAGCAGAAGAAATAGAAACCTGATCTGAAGATTCATAATCAGTGTTTTGCCTAGGCCTCTTATATCTGGAGGGGGATGGGAACCCTTGATCAAGGTAATAAGGTCTTCAGCCATTTTGATCATCTGTTTTTTAGGCATAGAGGCCTGTGCACGTGGCTCATGCGTCAGGTTTTTTAGATTTAGAAGTTGATTTTGTCTTTGTTTTTGCAGCTGTCATCGGTTTGATATACAAATGTTGAGGCCTGAATGCACCCTCAGTACCCGATACCTGCTCAGTGGCTCCGGACCCATACGAGGGAGATACATCCATGGGTCCAATACTTTGAGTATCTCGCGGCATGCCGGACTCCACATGGGTGTCGGTAGGGGCCTGCGACTCGAAAGTAGCGGGTATCAGGGGCTGCAAAAGCGCCTCACTGAGAACCGGCGACTGGCTTAGGAGAAGCTTCATCAGTTTTGGACCTCGACTGTCTCTCTTCGTCCTTTTCTTTGCGTTTTTTATGTACTCCGGTAGTCAGATTGCTATCAGACGACATTTCTGGGTAGTTAAATCTGTTTACAAAATACTTTGAGGCAAAGACATACCGAAGCTTAACTGTGCGTTGGTTAAATCTAGCACAAAACCGACAGCCAGGCACGTTGTGATCAGGGCCTAGGAAAGGAATACAGTATAAATGGAAATCCTTATGAGGCATTTGCTTCCCACAAGTAATACAATTATTAACTTTTTCTGACATCGGTATGGAACAAGAAAAAAGTTTCCCCAATGGGGTACTTAGCTTTAGTGAAGACTTCGGTTCTGAAACTCGAACTCGAATATTTCAGGAGTCGGCCGACGGGCACTTGCGAAATGCTTCTGCTTCGGGCACCGCACAGCAAGAAAGACTGAAGAAAATGGCGTTAGCTGCATGTTTTATATTCCTGATGACCTGACGTCATGGAAGAGGAGACAGCAACTGACGCAGGACCCAAGACTTTGGAATTCAGGCCGACTGAGGGCAACCTGCCAGCAGATTACCCAAATGTAATGACTGCAACTGTGATACACGAAGAACATCTGCCACAGTAGAAGGAAAATTCTTTATTGCAAGGAAAAAGTGAGCGCTTTCACGACCTTCTTAGAATTTAATTTAATTTCTATTCAAACTGCAGGACTAGAAATATAGTCTATCTTAGTTATTGCAAATATTGTAAAGTTTTTTATGTGGGCAAGACTAACAGAATGCTCAAAGAACGCATTTTAGAACATATGAGGGACATAGTAAACAAAAAGGAGAGTAGTGCCCTAGCTAAACATGTAGAAGCTGAAGGGACGCACCATGTTTTTAAATTTTTAATTTTAGAAGTTCTGGAAGAAAATATCAGAGGGGGGTGACATTAGAAACAGAACAGAAGAGGGTGAGCAAAAATGGATTTTGCAACTAAATTAAACTATACTCCCTCCCACCCACAATTACCTCCATACCATGATGCACCCACTTCAAAACTTTACTAAAAGCGCACCTAAAAACATGCTGGCTATGCCCTTGTAACTCCCACTCTAATATCACCCACAGATGCTCATAAGCTTAGTACTTATTATACAGCAGGAACTTCTTATTGTAACATTTGTTAATGTTTGTTATGTACTTCACAGTTAAAGATTCTAGTTGTCTACTGATGTACTATGTTCTTTATCTGTAAATATGTTGTACGTAATTGCTATGTTAAATTGTTAATCGCTATGTAATCCAATGTAACTACTGTCTGTTTATTTTAACTGTGGAGCTTTTCCCCCCAGGCCTCCGCTGAAAATGGACCTACGTCCAGTCGGACACTCCCAGTCAACAAATGTAAATAAAATAAATCAATGCAGACAAACCCCCAGGCATTAATGAAACTGTTTATTTGAAACCATTTTGAAAGGCAAGAGCCTTAAAGCACTAATTCCTTTCTACATGGTTCTATAGGCATTCACATTTGAACTTGCATACTGTTTTTAACAGTTTTATATCCATTTATGTTTTTTCTACTATTTTTAAATTAATTGAATCTGATATAAATATTTAACTGTTTGCCTTAACTGATTGTTCACTTTGAAAGTATATATATATCAAGGAAGGCATGGGATGTTTTATTAAGTCTGATGAGGTGACCTGGAAAGTCGTGAAAGCGCTCGCTTTGTCCTTGCAATAAAGAATTTTCCTTCTACTGTGGCAGTTTGACTTTTTATATATACTAACAACTCTTGTGAAGCCTGGAGTGGTTAAAGAGAAGCAGTATTTGCTTGGGTAGTCTACTCCATTCAGAGCTTTCGGAGGGATCTCAATCCAAATACTTTGGCGAGAGTTCACTTTGACTGGGAGGATGGAAACGGAAGCAAGCAGGTAGCTGTGTTTGAGGATATTCCTGCAGATGCCTTGATAGGGAATGATTTTGATAATGTAGTGACTTGCATGAATGCAGTTACATGCAGTCAGGCTTGTAGACAGCCATGTAGGTCTGGTAGGCTGGGGGAGACCCAGACAGACACCACATCTGAAGCTGGGGTTGGGGATGTGGCTATTGCAGGGAGGAAGCTACCCTGTAGCAGTGACCCTGAAAGTGAACTACAGCTGTTGGTAGGTACTGATATTCCCATGGAAAGGGTGACTGCAAGGACAGATGTTAGTGTTAGCATCCAGGGTGACAGTGAGGCACTGCTATCACAAGACACTACTAGGATTCCCATGGAAGGGGAGATGGGAGGAGTCACAAAGTTAGAGTTCAGACAGGCTCAGCTTTTGCACCCTACCTTACAAAGTTTGAGGGAGGTAGCTAAGGAGGCACCTATTACTCAAGGAAAAGGGGAGTCTGTATACTGGAACAATGGGTTACTGTACAGAGTTTGAACTCCTGAGGCAGTGCTAGAGGATGAGGTAATTCAGCAGTTGGTAGTACTCACAGCCTGCTGTTTGGTACTTCTAGATTTGATTTGTGAGGAGTGGGAGGGTGAGTGTGAATCCCACAGAGAGTCTGTTATGGCACATGTCCCAAACCTCAGGACAAGGCTTAGGGAGCTCACTGGCTTGGTCCAGGAGAACCTGGCAGGAGCTCAACAGCAGAAAAAAGTCTGGTATGACAGGAATGAGTCCAAGAATATGTGCTGTGGGACAGCAGGTTATGGTGCTCATTCCTGTCAGACATAATAAGCTGCAGGCAGCTTGGGAGGGACCCTTCAAAGTAGTAAGGAAGGTTAGTGATGTTAATTACATGGTAAACCTGCTAGGCAGGAGGCTGGGGCACAAACAGTAATATGCTAACATGAAGGCCTTGGACAGACTGCAAAGGGCAGGGTTGACCATTAAGCTCAGTAAGCGTCAGGTGGGTATGGCGGAGGTCTCCTACCTGGGACACAGAGTGGGGACTGGTAAGATTAGGCCAGAACCTGCCAAAGTGGATGCTATTCAGGTGTGGCCTGCCCCGGTTACCAAAAACCAGGTGAGGCATTCTTGGGGATAGAGGGGGGTAAGATAGAAAATCCGTTCCGAATTATAGTACAATAGCTGCTCCCTCACAGATTTGACAAGGAAAAACAGATCAAATAAGGTAGTGTGAACCCCAGCCTGCAAGCAGGCATTCCAAAAGCTTAAAGGGACTTTGAGAGGACCCCCCTGTGTTAGCCAGTCCAGATTACAGCAAAGAATTTGTTGTGCAGGTTGATGCTTCAAACCATAGGGTGGGGGCTGTACTCAGCCAAGTTTCCTCAGAGGCAGAAGAGTACCCAGTTGTACACCTCAGCCACAGACTCCAACCCAAGGAGGAATGTTATGGAGCTGTAGAAAAAGAATTTCTAGCCATAGCATGGGCACTGCAATAACTTCAGCCTTATCTATATGGAAGGAAATTCACTGTGGTTACATACCACAATCTCTTAACATAGTTGCATAGAATCAGACAACAAAATGCCAAGTTATTAAGGTGCAGCCTAGGGTTGCAGGCATATGACATGAAAGTACAGCACCATAGTGGGGTCAGCAATGCCAATGCAGATGGATTCTCAAGACAGGGTATTGGTTAATGTGTTCCCAAACAGGCCCATTTCTCTCAAGCAATGTTTTTCCAGGATCACTTGAAAAACTAGCTTGAGTCTTTAAAAGGGGGGGAAGAGATGTTATGATGTGAGGTGTTGCCATCTGTTCCAGACAGAGTGGGGCAGTGCATGGGTGACATGTGCCAGCATGGTTGGCTGGAGTTTTGTAGAGAATTTTGTGTCATTAAACTATCACACTGATTTGTAGACATCCGTGTATTAAAAAATGTATCAACAGTGTTATTACAACTGATTAAATGTATATATTTAAACAAAGAATTCTGGAAGGGAAAAGTAGAAGTTTTTGAAATTGTTGCACAGCTTTCAGATACTGCAACAGATCTTAGAAAAGCTCTGAGTGTGTATTGAACCAGAGTCAGGTGATCAAATGTAATATCATTCTATAACCAGCACTGACAGGATGAAACTCTCACAGCAGTTTTTGTTTTATTTTCTTTGGAACCTAAAATAAAGATCTTTGAAGTTATCACAGTTAGTTCAGTCCAGTCTGTTAGGAGCTCATCACCTTGCCTTGTGGAAGTAAATATCTCAGCATACTATCTTGCCCTGCTGTATTACGTTAGCTATGGAACAGTTATTCTTTAGAGAGTCAGGAAACACAGTGAGATTAGTTAAGTACTGTTTTTCTGCATCTGTCTGAATCTGTCCAACTATTATTTTTACTTCTACTGTGATTGAAACTCTGGTGTTTACTGTACTTAAATATTTATTATTCTCATGTTTTCTATTTTATTATTAAATATTTTATATCTTTCATTGTGGCTGGTCTTTTGGAGAATACTTTTAGCATTTTGAGAGTTGCTGTTGTTGTCTTTCGGCTTTTCCCGGTAAGGGGTCGCCACAGTAGAACTCCGATCCACTAACAATTGGCAGTAGATTTTTACGAAACGCTGAGGTGCCAGCTCGACGCTTAACCTTCAACGAAGGAACGCCCATTTATGCACGCATGTCTTTCGAACGCTACCCAACCGCGGGGAGGACATGCAGACTCCACACAGAAGGCCCTCCCAAGCCCAGCCGAGAATCAAATGGGAGAATCTCTTGCTGTGAGGTTACAATGCTACCGCCGTACCACCGCGACAATATACTTGTGCTTATTTTAGTGATGCCTTGGCCACTCCAAAAAACCTTGCCGTTTTGGTTACACTCTACGATTTATATTAATATTGATTTTACTCAGCATAATTAGATACCCTTGTAAGAGCCTTAGAGTGGCTGATTGGTGGCAGTGTGGTTACCTTATAGTCTAGGTAGACGGGGTACAGCTAGCAAATCTGTGCTAGCGTTTCCCAGGTGTGTGGATGTGTGTTTGTGTGTGAAAAATCAAATACCCAGGTGAGGGTGTGTCAGCTACTTAGAACTGGGACACAGTGCTCCAAAGTGAGTCTTGTTTGGGATCTGGAGAGATGTGTAGTCCAATCCTAGGTCTAGAGCTTGTTCCCTGTGTGCTCCTGGGGGAAACTGTGCTTGATGCAGAGAGCTGCATCTGAAAATACTGTATAAATCCATACCTGTTTTTAGTGACCATCTCTAATCAGTGTCAGTGGTAAGGATTGAGGCTCTTTGATTATTGGTCCCGGGTAGAAAGGCTGTCACACCAGCAACTTAAGACATTGGCTATCCAGGTTAATGGATAAGGTGGAGAGTTGACTACATAGAGTCTTAAGGACAAACGCTTGATTAGACAGAACACTGCATATGGTAGTGAAAAGCTCCCAAACAGAAGATACACTGCTCATGATGAGCCTCCTAGGGAATCTGCCTCCCACAATGACATTTTTCCTTTCTGGTGGCCATGTAAACTTACAAAAATCAAAAAAGTGAAAAGATGAGAAGAAACCCCAATGAGGTGCTTATCTGAAACCTGGCTCGGTAACCAGTACAGAGGATGGAGCATTCAGACCAATGATTGATGTGGGTGTGTTTAGACTAGGGGCAAAGAAGTTCAGAGGTCTGTATCTCACCTTTTACACCCTATGCTTTGTGCGAGGAGAATATTTGTAATGTAAGATGTCTATAAAATCATAAGGCTTTGGTATACTGGCCAGATATTGGGCTACCCTTGGTATGGGATCCTTTTGATAATGAATAATGCAACAGTGGTATGGAAGGACATCAACATTTTCTGGCAGATGACCTTAACAAGATCTGAATCAGTAGGCCACAGTAGAGAACAGATGAGTTGTTCATTCATTAAAAAAATCAAGTCTCAGGGGAAAAGGTTCCTTAAAAGGTATGCAATAATCACTAATGGACCCACATAACAAAATGCTCTCACAGGCAGATATACCAGACATGCACCTTGACCTTGGAGTAATTGAAATCTAAACTATACAACGTCCCTGACAAAAGGTCAGAATCTCCCATATACTAAATGAATGAGGCAACACATATTGCTCTTCTGCCCAGACACATTGGTAAAAAGTATAAGGCTTCCTGACACTTAAGTCCCTTCCAAAATTCCTGGCAAATAGTGCAAAAGAAGCAAGAGATCTACCCAAGGAAATAAGACGGGAGGTGGAAGTTTTCATTCCACATGAAGAAGTACGTCCTTGACTTGAAAGTGGACAATTCATTGCAAAAGAGTGGAGTCTGAAATTTCATACTTCCTGGTCACCAAGAGACAATGAGAGTGAAGTTTGGTCTCTTCTCAGAATTCTTTCTAAAACAAGACTACAGCTATTACCCAGAAAATCTGTGGGCATATTAGCATGTCAAGGAATGTGAATGGCTGTAAAGGTGATGTCTCTCTGCAAATGAAGAATCAACTCCTACCATGTTCTTTGCTCACTATGGATCAGTTGTCTAACTGGTGTTTGAGAGCTTTTAGTTTAAGAATCACTGCCCAAATGTCCAAGCAAAGATGTGTAACCCACTTAAAGGACCATTTTCTGTGAGCCATGGAGGCCTCCAAACTTCAGGAAGAATATGCCATTATCAGTATCTTCAACAAAGTTCTGCTGCAGGAAGAAAAGGCCCACACTGAGGTTATGTGAGCTTGGTACACCACTCCAAAGCTCAGCGACAAGGATAGGACACAAGCAACACATCCGTGAATTAACAATGACTGTGTGAACATTAACACCTCACAGACCATGCAAGTATGCATATCTTCAGAAATACAAGTGGCACTGTAAAGGCAGTATGCGACATTAAACCCCAAAAGTGATGAAGTATCTAAGCCTGGACCCTTCTCTGTATCCGCAATCTAAGCTGCGAAGAAAGTACAGTTTTGTACCTACCATAAATGTAGATGTCCGATAGGTATGCATCTGCAGTCATAACATATGGGTTGTCCTGCCTCAGGCAGCCCTTCGGTCGGCCGGATTCCAAAGTCTGGGTCTGGCCTCAGCTGATGTCGCACTTTCCCCGACGTCAGAGTGTCTGGGGTATAAAAGCATCAGCCGACGCCATTTTCCTCAGTTTTTCTTGCCTCAGATGCCAGGTGCCCTCTAGGAAGGCTAAATTTGGATAAATGCAATAAAGTTCCAGACATTTGCAAAAGTTTATATATATATATATATATATATATATATATATATATATATACATATATATATATACACACACACACATGTATATACAAACAAATCCACCATAATAGATTCCCCCAGCTAGCTAAAAGAGGGGTAAGCACCCTAGGAATACCATAGAGGGGTAGGAGGGAGGGTAAAACCTGACTGCAGATGCATACCTATCGGACATCTACATTTATGGTAGGTACAAAACTGTACTATGTCCTTCAAGGATGCATCTGCAGTCATAACATATGGGTAGAATACCATAGCCAATCTGGGGGAGGAGGTACTAAGAAAAGGATGGTGTAGTTAAGATCCCCTGCAGGACTGCAGTAGCAAAACCTGCTCTGGATCTGGAGTATAAAGGTAGATTGTAATGTTTGGCAAATGTATGCACGGAGCTCCAAGTAGCAGCTTCTAAAATGTCCTTGGTAGCCACCCCTCGTAGGAAGGCTGTGGTGGTGGCCGTGGCCCTTGTGGAATGAGGCCTGATGTTTTCAGGAACTGTCTTTCCATGGAAGCAGTAACAAAATCGAATGCAATTTCCTATCCATTTTGGAATTGTCTGTTTGGAAATTGCTTTTCCTTGCACCCCAGTAGCATATGCTACAAACAGTTGATCAGTTTTCCTGCTAGTTTTAGTTCTGTCCAAGTAGTAGCGTAGTTGCCTGTGTATATCCAGGGTGTGCAGAAGTTTTTCCCCTCTATTCTGTGGATTTGGGAAGAATGTAGGCAAGTGAATAGCTTGGTTCAAGGATACCCTAGATACCACCTTTGGCATAAAGGTAGGATTGGTTCTTAGTGAAACTCTGTCCTGATGGAAGATAAGAAATGGCTGTACTGCCATTAATGCTTGTAACTCAGATACTCTTCTTGCTGAAGTTATTGCCAGAAGGAATGCAGTTTTCCAAGACAGAAACTGTAGTTCCGCTGATGCTGCTGGTTCAAAAGGAGGAAGTGTTAGTTTCTCCAACACAAAGTTGAGATCCCAAGTTGGTAGAGGGGGCTTTCTTGGAGGTTTAATATTTTTGATCCCTCTCAGAAATTGCCTGAGGAGAGGGTGTGAGAAGATAGGTGGATCCACATTGTATTCTGCTGAAATTGCTGAGGCATGAATCTTAATGGAAGAATAGGACAGGCTATTGTGGAACAATTCTGCTAAGTATTCCAGAATAAGTGTCATGCTTGCCACTGTCACATCTGTGCCTTTTGACGTGCTCCAAATGAGAAACCTTTTCCGTTTAGCTGAGTATGTCTTCCTTGTGGAAGGCCGGCGAGCTTCCATGATAATGTCCTTCACTCTCTGTGATAAAACATTTTGTTTGGGATTTAAGGAATTTTCCAGGCAGTTAGCTGCAGTGTTTTCAAGCTGGGATGCATGATCTTGAAATTGTTCTGCATCAGAAGAAGAGGCCATAGGGGGAGAGGCCATGGTTTTGCCTGTGACATGCTTCTCAATAGTGGATACCAGTGTTGTCTTGGCCAGTCTGGCGCTATCAGAATCACTCTTGGCTGTTCCTCCCTGATCTTCAGTAGAACCTTGTACATTAATGGAAGAGGTGGGAAGGCATATACCTTTAGAGCTTTCCAGCTGAAAGAGAGAGAGTCCACCCTCCAAGCTTGTGGGTGGTATGTCCTTGAGCAGAATGTCTTCAGTTGATGGTTGATGGGGGAGGTGAACAGATCTATCTCCGGCATTCCCCATGTCTTTGCTATGAGTTGGAAAATGTGTGGGTGCAGCATCCATTCGTGTGCATCCATGGTAGTTCTGCTTAAGCTGTCTGCCAGTGTACTCTCTTTTCCTGGCAGGAACTGTGACTGTAGTTGGATATTGAGTTTCAGGCATAGATCCCATAGATTCATAGCCAGCCGGCATAGAGGGTAGGAGTGTGTGCCTCCCTGCTTGTTTATGTACCACATGACCGTGGTGTTGTCTGTCCTTATGAGCAGGTGGCCTTGTTGGAGGAAGGGTTTGAACTCCTCGATTGCATGCATCACTGCCAGCATTTCTTTTTGGTTTATGTGCATGCGTAGCTGCCCTTGAGACCATAGGCCTTGGATACATTTTCCCCCCATGTGTGCTCCCCATCCTCGGTCTGAAGCGTCCGTGGTGATGGTTTGTTTTGTTTTTGGTTTGTTGAAAGGCAACCCTCTGTTGGACTGGCAGGCCTGAGCCCACCACAGAAATTCATTTTGAAGGCAAGGAATGATTGGCATCAAAGCTTTTAAACTGTGACTGTGCTGAGACCATACACTCCTTAGGTACCATTGTAATTTTCTCATATGCAGCCTGGCCTGTGGTTTCAGAATTATGCAGGATGCCATGTAACCCAGGGCCTGCAGGATTTTCCTTGCAGTAAGCTGAGTTTGTCTTGTCAGAAACATGAAGTAATCCGGAAGTTGTTTTTGTTTTTCTTCTGTGAGAAAGGCCATTTGGGTGGTTGTGTCCAGATCTGCACCCAAAAAGGTTATCCTTTCGGATGGAACAAGTCTTGACTTTTGGATGTTGACTGTGTATCCCAAGGCCTGTAACAGGTGGATGGCATAGGCCAAATCCTTTATCAAATTTCCCTTGTTGTCCGCTTGTATAAGGCAGTCGTCCAGATATGGGTAGATCTGAATCCCCTGAAGTCTGCAATTACTGATGCCAGGCATTTCGTGAATACTCTGGGCGCAGTAGATAAGCCAAAGGGCAATGCTGAGAATTGATAATGCTCTGATCCTGCAAGAAATCTGAGGTGTCTTCTGCAACTTGGTCGAATGGGGACGTGCAGGTATGCCTCCTTGAGATCTAGAGTCACCAGCCAAGACTCCTTGCCCAACATGGGAAGAAGTTGCTGTAGGGTCAGCATCTTGGATTTTGGCACAATGAGGTAAGTATTCAGTGCGGACAGGTCGAGTATAGGCCTCCATTGATTTTCTTTTCTTGGTACAAGGAATAGCCTGGAGTAAAATCCTTGGCCTTGTTCTGAAAGTGGTACCCTTTCTATAGCTTTCATTTGAAGCAAGTTGTTGATCTGCTTTAAAGCCTCTGCCCTCTGATTTGGTGGTAGGTTTGGCATTCCGTTTCTTTTTGGCAAAGTGTGGAAATGGAACCTGTATCCTTTGTCTATTATTTGCAGTGTCCATGTGTCCCCTGTAATATAATGCCAGTTTTTTGAAAATAAAGCAAGCTTTCCGCCCAAGGGAGCTTCCAGTTGAGCCCTGGTAGGCGGAATCAGAGTAAAGTCATTGAGCCTGTCCTGGTGTAGTAGTAGTTGTTGCTGCTGCTGTTGCACTACTCCTCTGGCTGGCAGGTTGCCACTGACAGCCTCTGTAGGAGCCCTTCGATTGGCCTCTGCCTCTGGGGCGCCTGTTCCTGCCTCTCTGGGCTCTGTCCGAGTCTGGAAAGGACCAATTCTTAGTAGGCCAGTTTCTACTGAATCTCGGTGGTTGTACTTGCAGGAAATCCTTAACTGTTTGCACAGATTTTGCCTTTTCTTCAAACTTTTTTAAGACCTCCTGAGCAGAGGAGCCAAATAAATTTTGTTTCTCCATTGGAGCATCCAGGAGTTTAGCTTTAACATGGTCTGGCAAAGATTGATCCTTCAGCCAGGCATGCCTACGAATAACTGCCCCAGTCATAGCTGATCTAAATGAAGACTCCAATGCATCATAGCCACATTTTAAGAAATGGTTACTAACCTGCTGAGAGTTGTGTACCAAATCCTGAAGAGATTTACGGTCAAGGGGTTCAGGAGAAGAAAGTTTCTTATTCATTTCATCTAACAAATACTCCTGGTACTGTATCATATGAAATTGACAGTTTAATGCCCTGACAGAAAGAGTTGCAGAAGTATATACCTTCTTTCCCCATCTCTCTAAAGCTCTAGACTCTCTATCAGAGGGTAGAGGATTTTTGGCAGTGGCGGCCGCAACTTCTTTAGGGCCCTGAGAACTAGTTTCTGGGTCTGCAGAATGGGCTTTATACAGATGGAAATGTGAATCCGGTACCCTGTAGTATCTATCCGGTTTGGCAGGGGCCGGGGGGAGAGTATCAGGGGCTGTACTGACATCATTGTACACATCATCAATTACATTCAGAACAGGAGGTATAGCTAAGGGCCTATATGTTGAGGCAAATGTAAAAAGGTCCTTAATCTTTTTCTAGAATCAGAGAATTCCTGACCTTGCCATTGAAAATGCTCTCTCATGGAGTGTAGAGTCTCACCAAAGGAAAACTCCTCAGGAGGGGAGGCCGAAGGGATAGATTCTTCAGCATCAGAATCCTCATAGGGCGAGTAAGCCTCCTCCTGGTGGTCTGACAACTCAGATCCATCAGTGGACTCATCTGAAGAGTGTGGGCCAGAGGGGTCAGTCCTGGGCCTTTTGTCAGGTGGAGGGTGAGAGGCCCTGTCCGGGTGAGGTTGTGAACCTCTAATCAAAGAAATAAGGTCCTCTGCTAGGCTGAGGATCTGGGAACTAGAGGAAGGCCTCTGGGAGGTAGTCTTGGGTGGCAAAGCTTTAGAAAGCTTAGCAGCTTTAGCCCTAGAAAAAGCCTTAATGGACATGGAAGCAGGGGGCCTAGCTGCCCCACGTGCTGGAGTGGAAATGTCCAAGGGTATGGTGTCGGACATTTCCTGGACACTGGTTTCGGTAGGTAACTCGGTAGCCGACTCAGCCGGGGCCTCCCGGGCCGCGGTGGTCGGTTGAGCGGTTTCAGAAGAAAGAATCTCCGAGGACTCGGTTTCGGCTGAAACCGAGACACACGCGGTAGGCCTTACCGTGGTTTCAGCCGAAACCGTGGGCCGCAAGTGTCGGTCCTTGTCCTTGCGCTTTTTCACCAAATGTGAAGTCGGAGTCTCTGACGGCATTTTATATGCAAAAGTGGCCCCAAAAAATTCCTCTGCAAACTCCGACCGATGTCTAAGAGTTCGTCGGTTGAAGGAAGCACAGGCTGAACAGGCCGATAAGTCGTGGTCTGGGCCTAAGCAAGGAAGGCAGTAGGAATGGAAATCCTTATGAGGTATTTGTTTCCCACAAGTTAAACAATTATTTACTTTGTCTGACATCGGCTGAGGCAAGAAAGATTCCCCAACGGGGTACTTAGCTTTTTCGAAGTCTTCGGTAGCTGAATTCACTGGATCTGACCGACCGGCACTTGCGAACAGCTTCTGCTTCGGGCACCGCGCGGCAAGAAAGACTGAGGAAAATGGCGTCGGCTGATGCTTTTATACCCCAGATGCTCTGACGTCGGGGAAAGTGCAACATCAGCCGAGGCCAGACCCAGACTTTGGATTCCGGCCGACCGAAGGGCTGCCTGAGGCAGGACAACCCATATGTTATGACTGCAGATGCATCCTTGAAGGACATCATGACTATTTATACTCTTTCTGTGGGCATGAATGACCAGCAATGAAAAAGTGCAACTGTGGTCCATAAAGGAATTCCTTTAAGTAATGCACAGAGACAAATTATAGCTTGTGGACAAAGCCAGTGCCTTTAATTGTGGGAGTGCGAAAAACAAGGGCATTATAATAAACTCCATCAACAGCAACACCACAAATCAGTCAACATTCTGGTTGAAAAAGGCAGCTGAAGCAGTAGCACTATGTAATTAAAAAAATAACCAGCTAGAAGAAACAGCAGAAATTTCTGGTGTGGACCCCTGATTGTGATGCATTAGAAAGACTCCATCATGTGTTGTTACATCATCCAGGCATCTTGCTACAGAATAGGTATATATCAACGCTACAGACAGATCTGCAACTTGACATACTAGGTGTGCCTGCAGAAAAAGTGGAGGTCCAAAATTGGACAAGTCTTCTAACCACTACAAAACTAAGATAAATTTATAGTAAAACCCTTGGTCTCTTTCTGAAGTTAAGCCTCCCTAAGGAAAAGAGTTGAGGCTTGTATCAAGACCTCTGTGGGGATGGCCTGGTCGCAGAGCAGAACTAACAGGCTTAAGGTATCATCAACCTTGACCACATCAAAAACTTAACGGCCCTTTGCAATGGCCAAAGCAATGTATTTCAAGTCTTTTTTCCCCACAAATACAAAGTAAAGTATGCCAACTTGCCTCACTCAATTACACATTTGCTTTTCATCCATACAAACTTCCATAATCAACAACAGTAATCACTTTGACAGCTAAGGTGTGATAAACAAAAATTAATGGCCAAAATAACTTATATTTGATAAAAAAAGGCCAACATAGCATATTTCATTTTTGTTTCACATAAACAGTGGCCAAAGCATTCCACCTTTCTTTACACAAGTACACTTTAGTCTTGCAAAACTACAATGATGACAATTTAACATGAGAAACAGCAGCAGGTCAAACATTTTCACCCACAGATAGCTGCTGTACCCAGAATTTACGGCTGTTATCGACCATGTACACCTTGACTATCATGCAAAAGAATGCCTCAGTAATGCATTTGTTCAATTTCAAATGACTAAACTCAAATAATAGTACAAGAATGTTAGTGACCAGATATAAAACAATGCTGGGCAGCACAATGGTGCAGCAGTTAATGTTGTTGCCTCACAGCAAGAGGTTCCCCAGTTCGATTCTCGGCTAGGGTGCCTTCTGTGGAGTTTGCATGTCCTCCCTGCATTTGCGTGGGTTTCCTCAGGTTACTCCAGTTACCTCCCACATTACAAAGACGTGCGTCTCTCAGGGCCTCCCCTGAAAATAAACTCTGTCCTAGTCGGACTTTCTCAGTCAACAAATGTTAACTAAATAAAAAAATAAATAAATGCAGTCCTTTTGAATTTTACTTCATACAAATGGTAACCAGAGTAATGCATTCCATGTTCCATATATAAATTCTTACACACAGGCACTCATACATGGCCATATGTCCAAACACTATTAACCACAAATGCATTCTTCTACAAACAGATCACTCACACATGAGCATTACACACATACACAGGAGAACACACATGCAGCCATTCTTTCATTCATACAACCACATATACTAAAACCCACACTGGAAACCAACTTGTGACATCTCTCTGCTGATGTTTGTTAACTTCCAAGGCTATCTCTGGTGATACAGTCTGACTGCTTTATTCTTTTCTGTGGCATTGACAGAGTAATCTGCAATATGTCAAAACTTAATGGACATGGAAGGGGCCATCTAATTTCATGACTCTGCTGAAGATGCACTGCATTACGTTCATATCACATTAAGAAGCAGAGATGTGGACTGGCTGCAGAGGTACGCAGTATTCAATTAAAGCCAGAAGTACAAGCAAGAATGCTGCAGTATAAAGACTGATCCCAACAAATCAGTGTGTGGTTTTCTTTTTACCAATGCATTTACAAATTATTTATAGAGATCAGAGATGGGGATTAATTTAAAACTTAGTTGACTGAGACTGAATAATGTCTCCTGTGGATGCAGAAGCCTCACAACAACAATGGAGGATCCATTTAAAGCAAGTTTTCTTATTTTCTAAAGTAACTATTGTTTTACTGTACTTACACAAATCATGCTAAGTTTGTGATGTGTAGGTGTTACATTTGTACATGCAGCGCCAGACAAAGGTGCTGATGAGCATTCTCATGTATGGAGTCAAGATACCTATCCCATTCATATGAGCATGCCCTTACAGGCTATACACAGGCTCAAAGGGAAGTGCTATGCTAGCTGCCCTTGCGGGCCATTTTAAGCCTAGCCAATTACCATTTTTGTGCTCAAATTAAGCTATCCCATTTGGATAGAAACTGACCTTCCCATGGTCAATAGTTACATACTACCCATATGAGAATAACTAGGATCATACCATAGATAATTTGAGGGAACCTATGCAGTGGATAAGGCATTTAAGAGCTGCCTCTATCCACTGGTAGTACAGGGGGCAGTCCTGCAGTAAATTTTCTTTTTCCCATCCACATATCTAAATTTTGCTTGAAAATGGACAGGGATGAATTTTGTTTTATGTGGATGGACAGTCTGTTCCACAGGAGTGGTATCCTCTGCTAGTACCTTCCCCTCCATACCGTTCTGTTGATGTTGCAGAAGAGGTTTAGATACTGGGACTGAGTTTTTCTGATACCATTTGACCTGCTGATATGCAATAAATCCATCAGTAATGGGATGGAGGATGCCTTGTTTACCAGACAAAGGTCACCACTTAGTAGTCTACAGAATACTGAGTATAGTGACAGTGCTTTGAATCAGTCCATGTAGGACATAATAATTAGTGCTTGTATCTTTTCAGTGAGGTTTCACCGTGAATATGCTAGTTGTTCTTTTGTTTCTGTCCTAGTTGTGAATGTGTCTGGACAGATACTTGCCAAAGGGGGACATTAAATTTGATGACTGGCCTAATGAGGGCTGAGTAAAGGGAACAATGGCATCCCTAGATTTAAACACAATCCCTTTGTTTCTAAGATGTGCAATCTAGAAGGATTTTCTTAAATTAACAGACGCATCTTGGTCAAAAGTTGGGTCTCTGTCCACATAAGTTCCCAAGTCCTGAACTACTGGTTCAACTCTCAGGGAACATGGCAAATTAATTACCTGCTGAAAATGTTTATAAAGAAAGCAAGGAGTTAATAAGATCTTGCCATCATTAATTTTAACTTTTGTTTCAATGATGCTTTTGTCTATCTGATTCTGAAAACTAACAGCTTTTCTTCATTTTTTTAGTAAAAAAAAAAAAAAAAGTTTTGGTACAGAAAATAAAAAGGGATCATGGGTAAGCAATGCACAGCATTAGAATTTTTCATAAAATTCCAGTACCCAGTAGTGAGAACTAGCTACTATGACAGAAAACTCATAAGCAGAAATAAAGTATCATTTATTGCAGAAAGCAGCAGACAGCTCCCTACTGTTGATGCAAAAAAAAAAAAAAAGGCATAGTTTTCACAAACATTCGTAACCACGTGGAATCAACATGTAACACTTTACTGGTGATTTAAAAAGGCTACTCAATATCTAGGACTTTTTTATTAGTAAAAAAGTATTACTGCAAAATAAATAAAAGGTGGTAATGGGAAGATTCAGACAGGATCACGGTTAAGTTGCTAGCTGTGGTACGGATTTACTGTTTTGCAGTACGTCACACTACAAAGAACTATTCATTTTTTAAATAAGAAAATCTTTAATATAAAAAATAAAATGATACGGGGAAACAGCGCACATTTAACTATAAATGACACACCTTTATGACTATTGCTTAATGGAAAGTAATCATGCTATCTCCTGCAGCAGACCTATTACTAAAGCCTAATGACAGTAATCAAGATAATACATATAACTGTTTTGTAGCTGCATTTACAAATGCTTTTACAAGTGACTGCCAATCATTTTGAAAAAGTGATTTGTCTGTAATCAGCTGTTCTAATGAACCAATATGTTTTCACTTGCTCATGCACAAACCAACACAAAAGTCACGGTTTGTGAAAAAGTCTTGGTTTATAATAAGCTCAACAGACCCTTTCTTGTTGTCACCTGGTCAAAGGCAGACCTGTACCAGCAAGAGATGCAACAAAATGCTGCGAGTCATACACAGTGCTATTTCCAGAGGAAAGAGAGTAGAAGTCGCTAGTCAATAACTAATAATTCATTTTGATATCAAACATGTTAATCAGTATCCCATCATTAGTTAATATCTATTATACAATGACTCCCTATAAATATTTGAAAACGTGCACGCTGACTGGACCAGCCCAACCAGCGTGCCCATCATTGTAAATCCCACAATATACCAACAGAAAAAGGACCGGTCGCCCAGAGTTTTTTCCATTGGCATAAAGTGCCCAGAAACCTTTTTTTTTTTTTTTTTTTTTTTAACAATTAAAAAAAAAAGAAAAAAGAAAACAGAGCAATGGAGACTTTCTTTTCTCCGTTGCTTGCATTTCAAGGCATTGCTGTACTGGGTATGCGTGGGAATGCAAGTCCCACACGCATGCGCAGTAAATCAAAACGAAGAAGCAGTAAACCACAACCGGCGGAAGAACAGTAATCCGCCGTTATACAAAGACATTATTTAAGAAAAGTAAGTATTTTTTTTCTTAAATAATGCCAGTGTATAATAGCAATAACAGACTCCGTGGTTGTGGTATATTGAAGATTTACCCACGGTTGCCTTTGTTTAATCACGAGGGATTTGCCCTAGTGATTAATCAACACCAACCGTGGGTAAATCTTCAATATACCACACCACATCATCAGTTATTGCTTAAATAACCCATTTTATATCAACAAACATGTTAATCAGTATCACATACTAAATCACTGCTACACTCCACTACAAGATAACACAGTACTGAAATCAAACAGAATATTAGTATGATGGCTGCCATTTAAAGAACAGGTACAGCTTTACTGGGATCCTACCTTTTTAAAGTCTTACATCACAAGGCATACAACTCCTGTGAATCCAGATATGACTATACAGCAGACATCCCTCAGGGAGGAAGATAAACTGAATCCAGATACAACAACCTTACATTTAAATTAAAAACTGTTATTTCTACGTATCCAGAACTCAGTATTCCTCCATACTTGGTTCTTTACTTTGAGGGTTACTCCCCTCTCCAATTGGAAAAATCAATCAATACAGAGATTTCCTCTTTTAAGTATCAATTGCCTAAAAGACCAATCCAAATGCTGTTTCAGCTACACAGCCAGTGTCATGTCTATTTTTTGTGTATCGGTGGTGTAATAGGTAGCACACACACTTTTGGTGCTGTAAGACAAGAAAAGCCATGGGTTCTATTCCCACTGCAGGTGACTGGACTGCTGACATGGAAGATTTGATTGGGTTTAGTATAATGATTACAATGTCTATGTCACAAAGTACAGGGTTTGAATCTTACCTTTTAAAGGGAAATTAGATGAGCTTAAAATAGTCTGCAAGGACAGCTAGCCTAGCATTTACCTATGAACATACAAATATAGCTTCTCCCCTACCAGTATTTATTTCCCTGTCTCCCTTCAGCTAACCTCCTACATCTTCTTACCCAGATACGAGCTCCCCCCAAAAACTAATTTACAACAGAAACACTAGATGTAACCAGAATTAATGTAAGATCACTGTGACATTATTGGAAGCACTTTAAATAATGTATACACACAGTACCATGGTATCTTTAATAGCAGCATCCTACCATCACCCAGAATGATAACACAGTACAAGCAGAAAATGATTGATTTCAACAACTGGCTAAGTTTCTGGTTGTCATTCTAAGGGGATCCAGTATCTGTCTGCCTGGGACAACATGACTGACAAGACCTCGATGCTTTGTCAGAGATAGCCTGCATCTGTCACTCCTTGGCTTCTGGATACTGGTCAAGGCTCTTCCATCCCTATAGTGTCTTTTTTAGGCGGCGTTCCAAAGACCAAATTACCATAACAGCTACAAACAAATGCAATCTGAGGGTCATGCTGCTCAATGCTAGAAGTCTAAATCTCAAAATGCATTTGCTCGAAACACTTCTTAAAATAGAGAACATTGACATTTGTGGTGTAACAGAGACCTGGTTTAAAGGAGCAGAAAGCACCCCTGCACTACCAAGCTACAACTCATTCCACACCTTTTGGGCCCAAAACATGGACTGAAGTTCCAAAGGCGGTGGTGTTTCCATATTCATAAAGGATGCGCACACCTCCAGACTGGTAGCCCAACATAATGCATCAGAGAAACTTCAGGTGCAGCTAACATTGGTTTAGACAGCGAATCAGGTCGTAGCCTGCTATAGGTCCCCAACCATGTCCCAAAACTCACACTCCACATTCCTAATCACCCTGAAGAATATTAGGGTCCAAACTACACACTCATACTGGGCGACTTCAACTACCCCTCCATTAACTGGGAAAACTATTCATGTACCAATACACTTGCCCAACGTTTCCTGGAATTCATTAATTCCAATGCCCTGGACTAGCTCGTTCTTACCACCACTAGAGGTAGCAACATCCCTGACCTGGTCATTACTAACATGGGCAACCCTTGCTCTACACCAATAGACAACTCCTCCCTGGTTAGATCTGACCACAAACTAATCCATCCTTTCCACCCACTCCCACCAAGGTAACCACCATGAAAAACTTCTCCAAAGCTAACTTTGGGCTCCTAAAAACAGAGGTGGCTAACTTCATGACACCCATGCAAATGGAGAATAGTTGCATGACTGCCGAGTCATACACCAATGCAGTGTACGAACACGTACACAAATGCATGGATCTCGCCATACCCAACAGAACCAAGACGCTCTTTATGTCTGGTTGTCCCCTGCCATAAACAAACTCTACAAAAGTAGACAGAAAATGATGCGGAATAAGGTGAAGTCCTAATACTGGAAAAACTCCCTTATCAGCCTCAACAAAAAGCTGAGATCCCTCATCAAACCCTCTAAAGCTAGCTATGAAAACAGGACTGCAGCAGATATTAAAGACAATCACAAGGCCTTCTACAGTTATGTTAAGAATCTCGACGGCAATACCCAGATTTACTCTGAGCTGCTGCACAATGGTACCTCCTATACAGAGCCAACAGATATTGCCAATATACTGGCCAACAGATTCAGTGCCAACTTTATCTTCCCCACCAAAGGACCAATCACAATACCAGTAGATTGCAGGCACCCAGTATTACTGCTGCACAAGTTAAAACAGCACAGTCCAAGGCCAAGAATACAGCTTCTATGGGGCCTGATAATATCCCTGGCTGTGTACTACATGAACTACAGAGTGAACTGGCACCTCATCTGTGTGCCCTGTTTAATCACAGTCTCACCTCAGGCTTTGTCCCTACTGAATGGTGCACTACTACAGTCATCCCTCTCTACAAAGGAGGAGTGATTACAGACCCTGGGAACTATCGCCCCATTAGCCTGATGAGTTTGATATGCAAAGCTATGAAATGAATCATCATGGACCTAATAAACAAAGATATAAGGAATCTCCAAACTCTGGATCCCACACAGTTTGGTTTTGTGAAGGGTAGATCATGCCTGCTAAACCTGGTCAACTTCTTTGTGTCAGTCACCAAAGCTGTGGATAATGGCAAGGTGGTTCATACAGCCTACCTTGGATCTGGCCAAGGCCTTTGATACCATTCCCCACTCAGGAATCAAAGAAAAACTCACTAAGCTAGGCATCAACCCGTATATCACTCAGTGGGTTACAAACTGGCTCACAGATAGAACCCACAGTGTGAAAGTAACTGACTCCAATTCAGACTTCCGACCAGTCACAAGTGAAGTCCCACAGGGTTCAATCCTGGGTCCTCTCCTGTTTGGTATCTACTTCTCTGAAGTCCAGGCTAACACGAAGGGACTCTGGCTGACAAAGTTTGCAGATGATTGCAAGTTGGGAGCTATTATTAACACCCCAAGTGATGCTGTCATCCTACTGAAAGGTCTCACTGAGACCAATGACTGGTGTCAGAACCATGGCCCTATGCTCAATGCCAAAAAATGTGCCGTCATCCCCTTTGGGAAAACCCATTTCCCATGAATTATCACATTGATGGTAGTCCACTGAACACAGAAGGCATTATAAGAGATCTGGGAACACAGGTTGACAGCAACCTCTCTTTTGACCACCACATTGCCACTGTGGTCAGAAAGTCCTTCTATGTGGCACATCTCATTACTAAGAGTATTGCATCCAAGAATAAAAAGGTCACTGTCTCCCTCTACTCTTCCCTCATTAGGCCAGTCATCGAGTACAATGCCCCATTTGGCATGTACCTCACTAGACGCCTGCAACAAATGGAGAGGGCGCAAAAGTACCTCACAAAGAAGATCCTAGGCCTTAAACTCTTGTCCTATATGGACAGACTCCAAAATCTCCAACTATGCTCCGTGTCATATCACCTACTTAGAAGTGATCTCTGCTTGACTTACAAAGCCATGTCGGGTCCAGCTCTTAGAAATGCTACATCTAAAGAAATCCCAATCCCTCTGCACCACACGCTCCAGAGACCTCTACCTCATTACCACAATCAGCAGAACATGCTGGAGGGACAGGTTCATAACCCAGAGACTGCCCATGCTATGGAATAGACTTCCCATACATGTCAAACAGAGCACCTCACTGGCCTTCTTCAACAGAAATCTTGAAGAGTGGATGGGAAATAGAAATTTCACCCTGGGGATCACTCCATTGGCTCTACTCGACAGAGGAATTGGGAACTAAGGTCGGGTGACACGATGCCAGGGTACTCTTATGGGCCAGGCTTGTAAAGGCTCCAGGGCCATTAGCCTAGTACACAGCTATGAACCTATCTGCAATACTTCATATGTTAATATCTGCTGTAATATTTGCATCAAATATTAGCATGCACTACCTACTTATACTGTCTGCTGCATTACACTATTTGCAGTGTAAATTAATTTTATGTGCTTCTGGTCTATGTCAACTTTGTGTCTTGCACCCTGGCAATGTTTAAAATTGGATTCTCTAGAATTAGTACTTTATCCTGGTTAAAAAAATAAAAGTCAGTATAAATCTTGTAAAGCATATGAACTTAGCATTACTGCAAATCTTCATGGAGTGAACTCACAAAAATCTTCAACAATGCACTCTTCTGACTACTAAAGATTCCCTCGTAGCAACTGCAAAGGTTTCCTAATAAGTAGGTACATGTTCTATTTTAGGTAAACACTTTCTTGTCAATGTCAGCATGGGATATCATAAAAATGTAAAGTGAACCTTCTCATTTAGTTGCAATCTACAACAAAACTGAAGTTTGAGGGAAATGAAGGATTACAAATATGTGAAATGAAGGATTGTAAGGCTGTGCAAAAATGCTCTTGAGTGAGTTAGTTGAAACAGCCTTAACACCAAAAGGGATGTGAACGGTAGTGAAAGACAAACAGTGGATAGTTTACTTTAAAAGTAAAGCAGACCTGTCAAACATATGAGAAAATGACCCAGAACCAAAACCACTGGAGAGGACAAAAGACCAAAGCCTTTATCACTGGTGGCCCAAAACGTAATGGAGTCATATTTCAAAGAATAACTGGTTCTGACAGAACCGTTTCGAACTTCTAAAATATCTCTCAGGACAGGGTAGCTCTTGGGACAGCTACTGAAGGAGAAGAACTTCTCTTTGTGTAGGCCAAAGTGTGGCAGTGAAAATTATGGTTGAAGGTTCCTGAAAAGCCTTCAAAGACTTTCTGAATCAGGAAGTGAAGGTAAAGCATATACACACACACACACACACACACACACACACATGTATGTATGTGTGTGTGTGTGTATATATATATATATATATATATATATATATATATATATATATATATAAATATAAATACACACACACACATACACACTATTCTACAACAGGGACAAGGAATCCGAACACTAGATACTAAGATCTAGCCTTAAAAATCACTGTGAAAGGTTCCAAGGAAGAGGAGGAATGTACAAAAATTGTAGGATGCCATAACAGTGAACTAGGAGACAGCATGATGCTTAAACTAAAATACACGATGCATCAGGAAAAGCAAGGCTGAAGGGGAACTCAAAGGAAGACCCCCAACAGATTCAGAAAGTTCAGCAGAACAAATTAACCCAGGTGGGGACCTAGGAAATATAGAATCTGGACAACATCTTACTACTGCTTGCCGTACGCTGGGGGTTAGGAAAGGGTGGTGCATCTGTACCTGCATGGCTAAATCACAGTCATAACCAGAAGCTGAACCTCACATTCAGATAACAGCATCATGAAAAGGACCACTAGAAGCCAGTCATTCACATCATGATGCAACAGTTTTCAACACTATAGATAGATTGTGATATGACACACATCTAGAGAAGGAAGAAAGCAGATGTTAAGCCAGATCACAAGTTCCTGAGCCAAGAAGTGTGACTGATGACCCAGAAGCTAAGGAAATGTGTAAAAAATGGATGAAGAGGGATGCAAAGAAACATCTTTTATATACAACTCAAAACCTAGTGTCTCTCTACCCAATAAATCCAGAGCATAAATAATACACATCTTGAATTTTTTTCTAACAACTGTAATGATTCAGACATCAGATATCACAGACCAGATGTAGATCCCTCATTTTCTTATGAATCGGGAGTATCAGTAGACTAACCTCAGAGGAATTCAACAGCTTTATGGCTTCTTTGCAGACTGGAATGGTAAGTTCTGTCTGTAAGAACTGTAAATGTCAGTAAATATCTGCAAGGAGAAGAGCAGATTTTGAAGGTGAGACCTACCTGCAGCAACTGCACTACCAATCCATCCAAGATCACAGCAAGAGAGGCAGAAGTGTGTCTGCCAAAACAATGTTTTTGTACTTACTGGACAAATGGCGGGTGGTAAGGGAAGACCTCAGACTGTTTCTGGATTAGGATATGAATGAAGAGGAAGTTCTTCATGGCTGGAGAAGTCCAACTTTGCACTGTGATGATACCAATGAACTACCCTGAGGAATTTTGTGAACTTAAGGCATTTTTTTATTTTTGAGTCCCAAACTCTTCACTGGCATCTGTTTAAATATATATATATATATATATATATATATAGTGAAAAAAGGCAAATTCTTGTACTTGCTACATCAGAAAAGACTCCATGGCTTGTCTGCCAAACACAACACATTCTGTAGGTGTTGCTGATCATCATAAAGACTTGAAACTTGCAACTCTGACGGTCTCCAAAGCACCACTCCATGTACAGCAGTCTTGGTCTAGGTCAAACAGAAACCACAGCAACTTCAAGCAGGCCTACAAGAATTCATCCAGACTACTGTGGAGTTCAGATGGCCTGTCTTGAGTCAGGACAGCTTATAATCAGATCCTGCTTTTGAAGGTGACCCAAATACCTATTCAAGACCACACTTTTAGTAAGGCAGAGACTGAGTACATGGGCTACAGAGATTTCTTCATACAGGTCCAAGTGTCTTTAGTCCTTATCTGGATGCATGATGTTGAGATAGTGAGGCAACCGATGGTAGTACGAACTTGGCAGTATCACTGCAGAAAGTACTAATGTTGCAGGACCTTTCAGATTTGTTCAGTGATGTTACCCTACAAGCTCTACCTTAATGCTGAAGAAGCTGACTTGATGCCCAAATAAATAACTACAATAAGTGATACCAAGTGCTCTGAAGGAGTCATGACAAATAACGCCATGGGCTTTGAAGGAGGTGCTAGCAAGTCAAGATAATCTGCCATCACTACAGGTCTGTTGTCTACTGACTCCATGAACTCAAGAACAAAGCCAACTTTCTGCAAGAGTTCCTCTAAGAATGGGTCATCTGGGCTGGTAGGCATACCTACTCCATCCTGAAGACAAATGAGAGAGGAGACTAGAAGAAAACATAGTATCAAAGACTAACTCAGATTCACAATCTGAATAATGCTCAGGCACCATATTTGAACAGTCTCCTCTACCATAACCAAAAAGAATGGCAACAAGATGTTAGGAAATGTGCTCTATTTCTTCTTGGGTTGTGTGGCCATTAATGTCCTGCGGGATGGCTTATTTCTGACTTGAAGGGAACATACCTGCTGTTAAGAAATGAGAAGAGCAGATAGAGAAACCAACAAAGTAGCAAGTCCTCTATAATTTTATCTTGTATAGCCTTAAGAAGGGAACCAGTATCATGAAGGCTCTATAGTTTTTCTTTGAAATCCGCTAAGACAGATCCTCTGACTAAAATGCTGATAACATCACAAGTGATGGTGCTATGTTTCCACATCAAATTGTATATGGAGTTCAACAGGAGACTAAGATGAAGGCCAAACAGCGACTATAAGGACTGAGCCACAATCTTGACATGGCAGAAGACAGCTCCTCCAAAATATGACAGTCATGCCTCATGAAAGGATCAGATGCACAGCAGAAGATGGCTCATTCAGAATCTAAGGTTCATACCCTCATTAAGGGATTAGATGACCCCTCCACTAATCAGCATATCAAAGGAAAAGAGAGTAGATGCGCTTGTTGAAAAACTCCATCATCATTGTCTCCTCTATCTTTAGGCTGAAGTAATGTTTTACAGCATTTTTTTGAAAGATGTCCCTATATCTTGTCTCCTACACACAAAATGTTCAAACTAAACTTTAGAAATGAAAAGTAAACTTCCCGTTAATAACTGTCCTTGTACAAAACCCTCAAAGAATAGCTTGATCAACTTGGTGTGCCATTTTATAGCTACAGCAACACTTACAGAAAGGGCTGATCAGTTGAAAATAGCAAATTAAATGAGAAATTCAAAATGAAATTAATTGAAAAAAATTATAAAAAAGAAAATGGTTGATCAGCCACAGAACAGCAAAAATAATAACTTTTAGCTAAGAAAAGTAGACGAGCTCTGTTTCCAAGAGTCAGAGGAAAGAATCTGAAATGGGTGGCTTTAATCTTCATTGGTAGAACATTACTCCAGTGAAGAAAATCTGCTTTACATGTAAAAAACAAATCATTATATGTGCTTTGAATGGAACTTGATTCCCTCTATTTTATTTCAGTTTCTAGAGACAGCAAGCCAAATTTAACTTTTATTTTTAAATTTCGATAAGCAACTTTCTGTCTGTTCACTGGCCTTTTACACAAGGTTTTAATTTCTCCTGTATATATTACAGGTCTTAAGGTCCTACTGCTCCTATTGCTTCAGCCACCCTGTGACCTCTATTGTTAAGTTTTGCTTTTTCTCTCCTTTTACTGATGGCTCTCTACTATGATATATATATATATATATATATATATATATATATATATATATATATATATATATATATATATTAGTCCGATACTTAGCATGTTGTCATTTGTTTGTTGCCTCTGTCAATTTTGTACCATGTACCCATAGTACTGTTTCAACTTATTCGTTAACTTCTGTCATGGCAATTACTCTTTGTATTTCTTGTATTATTTTAGAGCTTTTCTCCTCCGGTCTCCACTGAAAAAGGACTTTTAATCCAGTCAGACTAACCCAGTTAACGAATGTCACATAAATAATTTTCTCACTATAGTGTAAACCTCACAATGCCCATAAAACCAACATGTACCTCTATAACATAAAATAATATCCAAGTTATAATGATGATCCTAGGAGATAAGAACTTCTGAAACCTAGTATCAGTCACTCAGATACAATATACGACACACATCAGTACTGTGTGCTGACTTGATCCATTTACCATGAATCACAACTCATAATTCACCGAAATGTGAAACATGGTGTCTCTCAAGTGAAACAATTAAAAGCAAGGAAATGGACTCTGGTGTTCAGAATGCTTAAACTACCATAAGATTATGAAGCCATGTTTGTAACACTGAAAGCAACAATTATTATTATGGGTTTTATTTTGATTTTCTACCATACAGACCATTTAACTACAACTTTAAACTTAGGAGAAGTTTAAGTGCATGTGTTAGTGGGGACATCTTTCCCGGAAGACAAATGAAACACCGAACATAGTGAACAGGTAGATATGGGCTGCAACAACATAGACAGGGAGGGAAGGACTGTTCTGATGTATTGTACACTACTCAGGCTTCTGCCAGGACCATTAAATACCCTTTAACGTGTCTCCACAGGCAGACCTATCTTCATGTTGAGTCATTAAATAAAATAACTGCATGCAAAGTAGGTACACACCTCAAGACTCATAAGTGCATCAACACTCAACAGTGATGTCCAGTCTTTAGCCTTCACGTTCAAGGATGATTCTGCCAGCAGCACTGGAACAGTACGATGACCCTGCCCACAGTCCATTGTTACTTGCACTGAATCCACTTCAAGGACTAAAGCTTCAAGCCCTGTTCTTCTTTCAATGCTTCTATATGTTTCTTTTACTTCGATGGCTTTGTCTGTGCCCAGGAACCAGTAATTACACTCCATAATATTCTTTGAAGCCCACAGATTTCCAGTCTCCTCTGTTAAGATCGGTGTCTCTGCTTCAACCTGCTTCGGTGCTACGGCTGTCACAATGGTCATCACAGTGTTCAAAATTATTGGTGAAATCTAAAAAGGAAACAAAAGAAGGTAGTCTTTGACTTGTGTTAGTAATCCACAGTCATACAATTACTGTTGAAATTCCAAATGGGAGCAGAAAAATACATGGTTTGAGTAGTGTTAATATGTCACAGCCATACAGTGCTGAATCAGAGAGCTTGGAAGACCTTCAAATAATATACATGCATATATTACATATAAATATATAAAGATATTTGCATACTTACCATATAAGCTGCTGTTCAATTGATAGTTAGCAGTGCTCCCTCAGAAGTGGGTCACTGATAGAGTTGCCCTTTCCCGGGACCCTCGTTATCACAAAATTCTTGTCAGCTCTCATGTTCACAGGTAGACTAGCCTCCCACTAACACACATACACAGACACACACACACACACTCTAACATTATACGTTAATAGCTAGGAGGGCATTCTGAACATATACATCACAGTTCTGCCCTCAAGTGAAACTAAGTGATCACCGCAGTAAGAGAGGAAAAAGGAAGAATATAGAGTTATAAGCTTGCCTTACAAGGACATCCATTTGCAAGTGTGGAGAACAGAATGTCCAAGCATAGGCAGGTGGTGGTAAGATGATGAAAGTCTTGCATGCTCTGTCAAGTCCCAATCAAGCAACATATCATTTAATCGATGGATGAAAAACACTAAACAAATGTAAATCCACAGATTATGCGTGGGGGCAAGACTTCCTTAAAAATGTATATTAATTTGTACGCCTATTTGATATGCCTATTAACACTGTACCGTGGTTCAAAAGCTACCTTAGTGAAAAATTCAAAATGTTTACTGTCAAGACAACTGGAGTACACAAGGGCCCATTCACACATCACTATTGTAACATTTATAAATGGCACATACACAATGACAAATTTGAAGTAGTGCAGTACACAATTGACTCAACCAATGATGCCCTGTGAAAGACCCAAACAATAGTGCAAGAATATTTTTAATAAACTACATTCCTGGAAATCAGGCTCCCACTTAATATTAAATGCCAAAAATAAATCAATTAACAGATCTTCTTTCAGCACCAACTCTCCCCTATACCCACCCAAGACTTTCAAACTGCATCCTTAAAGAAAATTATCAGAAAAAATATTTTAAACTAATCATTTGGTATTATCAGATATCAAAACTAAGCACTTGGTTAACACAAATTATGTTGTAAACAAAAACATCCAGAAAGTGGTATGGTGTACAAATTAAAACCGCACATGATGGCATAAACACAGCAGCACACACACTCTTATTACCAAGCCTTCCACAACTCCTGCATTCATAAAACCTACTTGCGCTACCTAAAACAGGCTTGCAAAAACATTACCAAAAAAGTCTACTACTGTACAGCACTCAAAAGAATTGTATGGCTACAATCCCAGAACACCTTTAAACTTAACCAGCTTAAAGTAACACATCATCTTACAACGCAAAACAAACTAATGTCCAACAGTCATACTCATTCAAAGATTTAATCTACCCAGATTACAAAATCAAAATCACATAAAATTAAATTTATTTTACTTAGACTTGTTAACTAGAACAGGCTGGCCCAAGGAGTCTTTTCTTTAATTTCCTGGGCCTAAAAAGCAATGACAGTATTACAACACAACTGAGTTACACAACTGATAACTATTAAGGCATACAAAGTAAGATATTTACAAGTGGAAATTACAGAAGTTGCAGAGAGAAATAAGATTTATTTATAACAGTCACAAGTAACACACTGTATATGTAGGTTAAACATATGACAATTTGAAAAGATTTTTTTTGACAAAGTTGAAATGTTTTAGGTAGATATTTACATGAAAGCACAACATGTAAAGTTAATGAGAGGATGGCATTGAAAATGAATAAATAGAATAAATTCATCTAACATAAGAGGCAACAGAGGGTTATCATAAGCACATGGAAAGAGTACTTTGAGGGGCTGATGAATGAAGAGAATGAGAGAGAGAGAAGGGTTGGATGATGTGGGGATAGATAGTGAAACAGATTAGTAAGGACAGCTATGAAAGGATAAAGAATGGAAAGGCTGTTTGTCCAAATGACATACCAGTGGATGCATGGAGGTGCCTAGGAGAAATGGCAGTGGAGTTTTTAACCAGATTGTTTAATGAAATCTTGGAAAGTCAGAGGATGCCTGAGGAGTGGAGAAAAAGTGTTTTAGTACCTATTTTTAAGAATAAGGGTGATGTGCAGAGCTGTACTAACTACAGAGAGATAAAACTGATCAGCCACAGATTGAAGTTATGAGAAAGAGTAGTGGAAGCTAGGTTAAGAAGGGAGGTGATGATTAGTGATCAGCAGTATGGTTTCATGCCGGGAAAGAGCACTACAGATGCAATGTTTGCTCTGAGAGTGTTGATGGAGAAATATAGGGAAGGTCAGAAGGAGTTGCATTGTGTCTTTGTGAACTTGGAGAAAGCATATGACAGGGAGCCTAGAGAGGAGTTGTGGTATTGTATGAGGAAGTCAAGAGTGGCAGAGAAGTATGTAAGAGTGGTAAAGGATATGTACAAGGGTAGTGTGACAGCAGTGACATCTGCAGTGGGAGTGACAGATGTGTATAAGGTAGAGGTGGGATTACATCAAGGATCAGCTCTGAACCCTTCCTTATTTGCAGTGGTGATGGACAGGTTGACAGATGAGATCAGACAGGAGGCCCCATGGACTATGATGTTTGCAGATGACATTGTGATCTGTAGTGAGAGTAGGGACCAGGTAGAGGAGACCCTGGAGAAGTGAAGATATGCTCTAGAGAGAGAAGAGGAATGAAGATCAGCAGGACTAAGACAGAATATGTGTGTGTGTGTGAATGAGAGGGAGGATAGAGGAATAGTGAGGATGCAGGGAGTAGACTTGGCATAGGTGGATGAGTTTAAGTACTTGGGATCAACAGTTCAGAGTAATGGTGAGTGTGGAAGAGAGGTGAAGAAGAGGGTACAGACAGGGTGGAATGGGTGGAGAAGAATGTCAGGAATGACTTGTGACAGATGGGTACCAGTAAGAGTGAAAGGGAAGGTCTACAAGAGGGTAGTGAGACCAGCTATGTTGTATGGGTTGGAGACGGTGGCACTGACAAAAAGGCAGGAGTCAGAGCTGGAAGTGGCATACGTAAAGATGTTAAGATTTGCACTGAGTGCGACAAGGATGGATAGGAATAGGAATCAGTATATTAGAGGGTCAGCTCAGGTTGGACGGTTTGGAGACAAAGTCAGAGAGGCGAAACTGTGTTGGTTTGGACATGTGCTGAGGAGGGATGCTGGGTATATTGGGAAAAGGATGCTAAAGATGGAGCTGCCAGGTAAGAAGAAAAGTGGAAGGCCTAAGATAAGGTTTATGGATGTGGTAAGAGAGGACATGCAGGTGGGTGGTGTGACAGAGCAATATGCAAAGCACAGAAAGAAATGGAAACAGATGCTCAGCTGTGGCGACCCCTAATGGGAGCAGCCGAAAAAGAAGAAAATGATAAAGAAAAAATATAGTATTTACTTATTACATTAATTTTTTTTTGTTTGTGAATATTGTACCATTTGATTTTCTGATGATAATTTTTAGTTTATGCGAGAGCCAATTCCTGATCTAACGAAAGTCATCATAAAGATTAGGACTACTCTTCAAAACCATTTTCACAAGCTGAGCAAATGGTATGTCATCGGTATACACCACTAAATTAAGTCTGACAAATATCACATCACAGGGGAGTTGCTTTATAAAAAGAGAAAGTAGCAGCAGTCTCAAGACTCAGCTTAGAGAAATACCATTAGAATTGGAACCTAAAGAGGACAGATGGGGTCCAGAGGAGACCATGAATGTCACGTTAGAAAAATGGTTATACCAGGAGCATACATGGTCTAAAAAAATGCAGGTACTAAGTTGTTTAAGTAGATCATGATTCCCATTGTCAAATGCATTTTTTTTAAATCAAGACAAATGACCCTATTTATAAGTCCCTAGGTGCTTACTAAGCTCACGGCCAGAGAAGAACATTATGTAGCTCAGTCACATCACCCAGCAGTGGTGGGAGACTAACAGTGTCCCCCATTAAGTAGACATCACCCAGTACTGCTGGTAAACTAACACTGCCCCCATCAAGTAGATTTACACCACAGATTCCTGGTGAAAATCTGCAATCATTCAGGTTAGCTTTAAAAGTTGATGGGGAAATATTCGACTTAAGTAAGGACAGCATATTCCAGAAAGGCAGGGTATGTTGGGTTAGGCCAGTAGAGTAGCTATGGCAGAACGAGAATGGCAACTGCCCCTGGTACAAAGTTTTGGATGGGTGGCATAGTCAGCCAATCTCAATCTTTGTTTAATGCAATACTGACTTGTAAAACCCAGTATTGCATTTGCAGTCAAACCTGAGCACTGTAGCACTCTATATGTGGTCTAAACCGTAGCAACTGCTTGCAACATTTGTTTAAAATAGAAGAGATTTGTTTCTTAATTGTATAAAAAATTAAAACCTGCGCACTGCACCATACAGGGTTTAAACTATGGCAGCTGATGTTTTCCAGAGGTCTCTTTTCTATCTCTCTCTCTTCCAGGGTTGCCAGATGTCCCTATTTGGGCGGGTCTGTCCCGAGATCAGCAGCCTGATCCTGAGTCCCGCACTGCCGGTTTAAATCCCGGGCAGCCTCTGCTTTTTTTTTTTTTTTGATTGGCCCGTATACTGGCATACGGGCCAATCAAAAATCGCTAAACACAGAGCTTCTTGTGTTTAATGCAGAAGTCCCACATTAAACACAAGAAGCTCCGTGGTTAGCGATTTTTGACTGGCCCGTATGCCGGTATATGGGCCAATCAAAACATTGCAAAACAGAGCTGCTTCTGCTTAATGTGGAACTGCGATGTTCCGCATTAAACAGAAGTAGGTCTGTGTTTAGCGATTTTTGATTGGCCCATATACCGGTATACGGGCCAATCAAAACATCGCAAAACAGAGCTACGTCTGTGTAATGCAGAACTGTGATGTTTCGCTTTAAACAGAAGTAAGCTCTGTTTGTTTATAAAAATAAACACAGAGCTACTTCAGTTTAAAGCGGTACTGTGATATTCTGCATTAAAGACATGGAAGACCTTTTTTTTTTTTTTTTTTTTTTTAGTCTTCACTTACAGTGAAAGACTTTTTTTTTTTTTTTTTTTTAAGACTTTGTCCTTACCTGGCCAGTCAGAAATCTGGCAACCCTTCTCTCTTCTGAGGAGGTGGGACAGTAGTTCCTGGGACCAGCACATGGCACTGGTTGAGAAAGCTACAATTCTGGGTAGGTATTTGTCATGCCCTTTGATATTGTGATAGTAGGGGGTTGGGGTCTTCAGACTAGATGTTTGCTTTGCCACTTGTTCTGTTTAGGTAGAGTCATAAACAGCACAGACAGATAAACAGAGAACACCTCTCAGGAGTCTGTATAACACTGAGCAGAGGTTGCTTGCATGCAATATGCATATATTTTCTTTTTAAAAAATCATTCACTCCAGTATGTTTAATTCCTGCCATCCCTTAAACCTCCCTCCTGCTTCCTCCTGAACATTATTCTGTAAACACTGGCAAATTAAAATTAATTTCTACATAATCTGCTCCTTCCCTTTTCTAAAAGATAGACTTCCTATTATTTTACCCCCTTTACAATATTCACTACTTCAGTTATAGACAGTTTAAATTTTGATTTCTATTTCCTAGTAACTGATTTTTTTGGTAGTCAATAGCATAAAACTTAGTAACGACTTACTATGAATAGGCAATTCAGATCCTGTGTCCCAAATCAAAAGCATTATCGAAGTCATCCCATCTGAATTTGCTCACACAACATTTCTGACAAAGCACTGTGTAAGGAAAGTACAGTTGTGTACACTTACCATAAATGTAGATGTTCGAGTGTCTTCACTGTTGCAGTCATGACTGTAGGGTTCTCCCCTGCCGGCAGGCAGTCCTCGGTCGGCCAGAATCCCAAAGTCTGGGTCTGGCGTTGGCTGTTCAGCCATGCTCCCTGACGTCAGAGCGCCAGGAGTACAAAGCTGACAGCCGACACCATGTTCTCCAGTTTTTCTTGCCCCAGATGTCAGGAGTCCCAAAATGAATAAGATCCCATACCCTTTGCAAATACACCTCAGAAGAATGGTGAAAAAAGGAACCACACAAAAGTAAAAAATAAGAGGGGACAGGAGGGAGGGAAACCCAGACTGCAACAGTGAAGACACTCGAACATCTACATTTATGGTAAGTGCACACAACTGTACTATGTTCATCATGTTTCACTGTTGCAGTCATGACTGTAGGGTAGAATCCCAAAGCAGAATGAAAGGGAGGTGGTCATAAAGAAGAAGGGGCGGCTAAAAGGCCCTGCAAGACTGCAGAAGCAAAGCCTGCCCTAGACTTAGAATAGAGAGGTAGATTGTAGTGCTTTGAAAAAGTATGCACTGAACTCCAAGTTGCAGCTTCCAAAATGTCTTTGGTAGGAACTCCCCTGAGGAAGGCAGCGGAAGTGGCAGCAGCTCTGGTGGAATGAGTCCTTATATTCCCTGGGATTTGCTTTCCATGGTGTGAATAGCAAAATCTGATTCAATGAGCAATCCATTTAGAAATGGTCTGTTTTGAAATGGCTTTACCTTGGGAACTTGAAGCATAAGAAACAAACAATTGCTCTGATTTCCTGATGTCCTTGGTTCTGTCCAGGTAAAATCGTAGTTGTCTGTGTACATCCAAGGAATGTAAGATCCTTTCCCCTTTACTTTGAGGAGTGGGGAAAAAAGTTGGCAAGTGAATAGTTTGATTTAAAGCCACTTTGGAAACCACCTTAGGCATGAAAGTAGGATTAGTCCTTAAAGACACCCTGTCTTGATGAAAAATAATATAAGGTTCCACAGCCATAAGAGCTTGCAACTCTGAAACTCTCCTGGCAGAGGTCAGAGCTAACAGGATGGCTGTTTTCCAAGATAAAAACTTGATGTCAGTAGTGGCAGCAGGCTCAAAAGGAGGTAAGGTGAGCTTTTCCAAAACACAGTTGAGATCCCAAGCAGGAATGGGGGGAGATCTAGGGGGCCTTAAGTTCTTAGCTCCTCTGAGAAACTGTCTCATGAGTTGGTGGGAAAAGATTGGAGGGTCTGTATTATAATGAGCAGAAATAGCAGAGGCATGTATCTTAAAGGAAGAGCAAGAGAGACCCTTATGTAAGAGGTCTGTCAGGTAAAGTAAAATCAAAGGACTGTTAGGAAGAAGAGGATCAGAATCCTGAGCCTGCATCCAGGAACAAAATCTTTTCCATTTTCCTGCATAAGATTTTCTAGTGCTAGGACGTCTGGCTTCTAAAATGACATCCATAACCTGCTTGGGTAGGAGAGAATGAATCAAAGACCTTGGATTAACCAGGCCGCCAGGCTGAGTGTTCTGACATGGGAGTGTAGAACCTGACCCTGGTGTTGGGATAGAAGGTTCGGATTCTGTGGTAAAATCCAAGGGGGCTCCAGACAAAGGTTTTTCAGAGTTGGGTACCAAAACTGTCGAGGCCAATTTGGGGCCAGCAAGATTATCATATTGGGCTTGTCTTGTTTGATCTTTAATAATACCCGTGGAAGAAGAGGAAGAGGCGGAAAGGCATATCCCAAGTGGTTTCTCCAACTGAATGATACTGCATCCACTTTCCAAGCTAGTTCATGGAAAGTCCTGGTGCAAAAAATCTGTAGTTGATGATTGAGGTGGGATGCAAAGAGGTCTATGTGAGGACATCCCCAGACTGCTGTTATCATCTTGAATATTTCGGTGTCCAGCATCCACTCGTGTGGGTCCGAAAGGTTTCTGCTCAGACTGTCTGCCAGGAAGTTTTGCTTCCTGGTAGAAACTGAGCTTGAAGGTCCAAATTGTAAGCTAGAGCTGTGTTCCACAGATCCATGGCTAGTCTGCAAAGGGGGTAGGAATGAGATCCCCCCTTGCTTGTTTATGTACCACATAACTGTGGTGTTGTCTGTCCGTATCAGTAGTTGTCCTGGTTGTAGAAGATTCCTGAAGGCCAATAGGGCTTTCTGAATGGCTAACATTTCCTTTAAATTGATATGCAGGTGCTTCTGATCCTTTGTCCAAAGGCCTTGCAGACAGTTGCCCTGAAAATGGGCTCCCCAGGCATAATCTGTGGCATCCGTGGTTAGTATCTGAGTGGCAGGAGGCAGGCAGAAGGGTTTTCCTTTGTTTAGAGTAAATGCCTTGGACCACCAAAGGAATTCCTTTTGAAGACAAGGCAGGATGGAGATCAGTATGTCTAAACTGTGGCAATGCTGAGACCATACACTTTTTAGGTACCACTGTATTTTCCTCATATGTAGTCTTGCATATGGTACGAGAAGGATGCAGGAGGCCATGTAACCCAAAGCCTGCAGGAATCTCCTTGCAGATAGCGGAGTTAAAGTTGCCAAGGTTTTGAAAGTTGAAGCCAGCTGTAACTGTTTTTTGTATGTCAGAAATGCCATCTGGGTTGTTGTGTTTAGAGAAACGCCCAGAAAAATTATCTGTTGTGAGGGTGTCAAATTTGACTTTTTTCTGTTTACAGTGAATCCCAGGAACTTGAGAAGATTCTGAACAAACTGTAGATGCTGTAGTAAGACATCCTTGCTGTCTGCCTAAATAAGACAGTCGTCCAGATAAGGGTAAATTTGAATTCCCTTGAGTCTACAATAAGCTACTACTGGAGCCAGGCATTTGGTGAAGACCCTGGGCGCAGCAGACAATCCAAAGGGCAGTGCAGAGAATTGAAAGTGCCTCGATCCGGCCTTGAACCTGAGGTATTTTCTGCGGTCCTGCCTGATGGGAATGTGTAAATATGCCTCCTTTAAATCTAAAGTTACCATCCATGCATTTTTGGTCAGCATTGGAAGTAGCTGCTGTAGAGTAAGCATCTTGAATTTTGGTATCTCTAGAAAAGTGTTCAAAACTGACAGATCCAGAATGGGCCTCCATGAATATTTCTTCCTGGGGACTAGAAAGAGCCTTGAGTAAAAACCTTGTCCCATCTCTGAAAGTGGAACTAGTTCTATGGCTTTCATAGCCAAGAGAGCTTCCACCTGGTTTAAGGGCTCTGTCCATTCATGTTTTGGAAGATCTGGCCATCCGCTTGGCCTTGGTAGAGTATGAAAATGGAATTTGTTAACCTCTTGAAACCACATCCAGAACCCACTTGTCTTGGGTTATATATGAGGCCAATTTTGGTGAAAGAGAAAGTTTTCCTCTGAGAGGGGCTTCCAGACAAGAAGTTCCTGCAGCCCAACAGAAGGAGTCATTGAGTCTGTTTCCTATGAGCTTGCGACCTGTCCTCTCCTCCCCTAGGGGTGGTAGTAGTCCACTGTCTTGGTCTATAAGAGGCTTGTGTTTGAGGCCTTCCTCGGGAGCATCTGTATCTACCCCTCTGAGGCCTGTCTGAATTGGGAAAGGACCAATTTTTAGTAGGCCAATTCCTACTAAATCTGGGTGGCTGTACTTGTAAGAAATCTTTAACTGTTTGCATGGATTTTGCCTTGTCCTCCATCTTTTTAATCACCTCTTCAGCTTTAGATCCAAACAAAACATTATGCTGAACAGGAGCATCCAATAATTTAGCTTTTACTTGATCTGGCAAATTTTGTTCCTTTAACCATGCATGCCTTCTAATTACTGTGCCAGAGGCAGTAGTCCTACAAGAAGCCTCCAAGGCATCAAATCCACAGCGTAAACCATGCTTCCCAACTTGTTCAGTGGCATGCATTAAGTCATGTAATTCCTTATCTGCACAGGCGGAAAAGGAAGTTAGCTTTTGTTTTAAAACAGACAGGAGAAATTGCTGGTATTTCAGCATATGAAACTGACAGTTTAAAGCCCTAATAGATAAAGTTGCAGAAGTGTACACTTTTTTGCCCCATCTTTCTAAAGATCTGGAATCCTTCTCACTGGGAATGGGGTTTTTAGCAGAAGCGTCCTTAACTCCCTTAGGATCCTGAGAAATGGTTTCAGGGTCAGCAGTAGGGTTCTCGTATAAAAAACTGGTGGGAATCAGGAACCCTGTAATATCTGTCAGGCTTAACAGGAGCTGGAGGAAAAGAGTCAGGGGTTAAGTTAGCCTCCGAAAAAGCATCATCCACAATATCCAAAATAGGAGGAATAGCCAGGGGTCTAATGTTGGGGAAGAAGAAGAAAATCCCTTAGTCTTTTCTTAGAATCCGAATACTCCTGTCCTTCCCAGTGGAAATGTTCCCTCATTTCATGCAAAGTTTCCCCAAAAGTGAAGTCCTCAGGGGGAGAAGCTGAAGGAATGGATTCCTCAGCATCATAATCTTCATAAGGAGGGAAAGAATATTCTTGGTCAGAAGAAGAAACTGAAGAAACAGAAGCCTGATCAGAGGAGTCATAATAAACTTCCTGCCTTGGCCTTTTATCTGGAGGGGGATGTGAACCCCTAATCGTAGTAAGTAAGTCCTCCGCCATCTTAAGTAACGGTTTATGTGACTTGGGAGCCGGATCAGAAGAGGCCTGTGTTGCAGTCTTTGATTTGGAAGGAGTCTTTGCCTTTGTCTTTGGCTTTGCCATTATTAGAAGCTGAGTAGGCCTGAAAACCCCTTCGGAAGCCGGTACCTGCACAGCGGCTCCGGACCCATCTGAAGGAGCATTGTCCGAAGGTCCTTCAACAGAAATATTCAAAGGCCTAGTTGGCTCCTCGTGGGTGTCCGTTTCAGCCATCGGTTCTGAAATGGCCGATAACAGGGGCTGCAAAAGCGCCTCACTGATGACAGCCGAACCTGAAGCTGGCTCTGCTTGAACGATATCGTCTGATTTGGACCTCGGAGGCCTGTTTTTGTCCTTGCGTCGTTTGTGAACTCCGGTAGCCGGAACCGTATCCGACGACATTTTGTAATTAAAACGCCTACCAAAGTAATGAAATGCAAAATCGTACCTTTGTTTAATTGTACGTTGATTGAATCTAGCACAAAACTGACAACTAGCTACGTCGTGGTCAGGGCCTAAGCAAGGAATACAGTAAGAATGAAAATCCTTATGAGGTATTTGCTTCCCACATGAAATACAATTATTAACTTTTTCTGACATCGGACTGGAGCAAGAAAAAAGTTTTCCCAACGGGGTACTTAGCTTTGAGTAGGATAAGAAAGTCTTCGGACTGAAGTTTGTTCATAAAAAATTGTCAGGAGTCAGCCGACCGGCACTTGCGAACTGCTATCACCACACGGCAAGAAAGACTGGGGAACATGGCGTCGGCTGTCAGCTTTGTACTCCTGGCACTCTGACGTCAGGGAGCATGGCTGAACAGCCGACGCCGGACCCAGACTTTGGGATTCTGGCCGACCGAGGACTGCCTGCCGGCAGAGGAGAACCCTACAGTCATGACTGCAACAGTGAAACATGATGAACATCTTTTAAATTCTGTGAGATTCATTATACTCTTAAAAACATGTTCTCTCTTTTCCCATCACAGCTCCAGCATTTGCTGACCTGAGGAAAACTGTCTAAAATTTGCCTGGGGTACAAAAATACCTATGCAAACACTACCAAGCAAAAATCTTAAACCTTCTGGACTTTGTGCATACTTGGTAGGCATACAGATGTCCTCTCAGTGCCCCTTTGCTATCTGAATTTCCAGTCTCTCTCCCCAATATTTTCTAACCTGACAGATTCTAATAATTATGAGGCAGTATTTAAAATATCCTACTAATTATCCCCTTATCATCAGATTCTGTACTAAACACAACTAAAATATCTGCCAGAGTTGGAATTTCATTTAGTATTCCCCATCCCTTTCTCTTAGCATACATATGGATATCAATCCCTTGTAGGGAAGTTGCTGGGCTGATACTGAAATTTAAAAAAATATAGGCATCAAGATGGATTTTCTCTAGCAGAATAATTTCAAACATTACAGCTGACAAAATGGATTCCTGTATTTCAGATCAGAAACAGGCTTATGCTACTTCTCATAATCCTACTTTGTTATGAGAAAAATTAACATGGGGTGAAACAGAAACATACATATCTCTGTAGTTTGATCTTGGCCTGTTCTCTGTTCCATATTGAATACCACTGTATGTATGTAACTATATTAATGAAGTTATGAGAAAGTACAGAATATGTGAAAATATGCTGACCAACAGTCTCTGAATAATAACTGCATATGGGTACTGTTGAACCCACTTCATGTATGGGTAATTCATTTATCACTGTAGCCTTTAGTTTATTTTCATTAATTTTATATTCACAAAAGACAAAAAAACTGCCTCAAAATGTTTTAAAATACTGAAATATCCTTTCTGGATCAGCAAGTAAAGCTAAGTTTTCTTGATTACCATACTTGAATTTGTAAGTCTCCTATCTTCTTTACCAATAGGTCTAAATATTAAAAAAAATGCCTTATTCCTCCCTTCAAATTCATCCTATTTAAGTGGAACCCTTCTACTTTAATTCTTGCTTCCAACCCTTAACATAGCTTGCTAATTAATTCTATTATTCCAACAAGGAATTAAAATGCTACCAATACCCTACTCAAAATCCCAGCGGTCTCAACTGACTGTTTTCTCTGTATCTAGTCCCACCAAGAACAGAAGCTGTTTCTTGCATTCTGCTTCCCTCTGGATCATCACCATTCTACTGACATTGTCAAATGTTTGTCTCCTTTGCACAAAACCATACTGGGTCCACATTAATCAATTTTGGCCATACATTTGCCATTCTCTTAGGCAGTATTGATAAACAATTTATAATCATGTTTAAAAACTGAAATGGGTCTATAAGAAGATGGGTCTGAAGGGACCTTAACCTTTTTGGGTGATACTGACAGTATAACTGTCTTCCAAGATGCTGGCACCCCACCACCACCATTTATAATACTGTTAAGCAAAACTTTTCTTCATTCCCACCTTCCCTGGAGCTCTCCTATAGGAGATTTCCCATTAATTGTTGACCCTTTTTTACCTCCAATCTTGACATAAACAGGTCGTCCATGAATATTTCCCTTTTGTCACTTTTCTTTGTTTCTACATTCTACTTTATACAGTTTTTCATAAAATCTTCAAATTAGCTCTACTGCCTCTGCAGGATCTCTGATTATTTTTCTTGTCACAGGCTCTCTAAGCAACAACCCTTTCTATTTCCTGTTGCCTAAGATGTTGTGCTAAATGTTTTTGTGCTCTGTAATGAACAAAAAATAGGTTAACAGCAACCTTTCTAAACCTATCCATATTAATCAAATACTCCTTTATTTCCTTTCATAAATCTGCAGTTGTTCATCTTCTTGTTCTATGAAATTCTCCTTTCTGCAATGTTTTAACCCATTCAACACTTCTAAATTCCTATTACTACTTTGCCATATCTTCTTTCTCTCATTTCTTCCCGGTTTTTAAACTCAATCTTAATGTCATAGTACTCACTATCCCCTCTGAAAAGATGTCCATCTTCCCTAATAAAGCTTGAATCGTTCTACTAGCCATTCCTTAAATTCCTCTTTTTAACAGCTAAGTAGGAAAGTTCCAGTATCTTACTTTTACTTCAGTATTTTGCAGCTTTATTTTAGTTATCAGTGTAAGATCTGAAACAGTTTCTATTCAATTTAACCCAGTTACTGCACCATGGGGAATAATAAGCAAATTCTGTTAGAGAGCCTAGTACTGAATTCATATCTTACATACCAAATATTCTCATATATTTCTTCAGGAATCTGCCCTATTTTGCTATATTTTCCCTTCTAGGTGTTCCTGCTACAGTCTCATGCCTGCAAATAAAGTTCCACTCCCACCCATAAGTAAATTTCCCCCTGAAAGCTTATTATTCCTCCCAAAATTTACTTAAAGTTCCATAACAGCAGTTTTTGGTAGAATAAATATATACCAACAAAATACACCTCCACTGCCGTTCACTGGCACAAATCTACTATTATTGCCTTCTTATCCTCTTCTACCAGTACTAGATCCCCTCTAGCAATTTTTATTATTCCTCCCCTTTCCTTTTGTCCCTGGTATTCTGATGAATCTCAATCCTGAAATCTTGTTTGTTAAATTCAGATGTTCATTTCTATCCAAAGTTGTCTGCTGCAACATTACTATTGCTAGCCTAAATTTCTTAATATTAATTTATTTATTTTATTTTACATTTGTTGACCGGGATAGTCCGACTGGATATATGTCCATTTTCAGTGAAGGCCCGGGGAGAAAAGCACCAAACATGACAACATTTACATAGAAATTCTTCATGATCATTATCAAAATAAACTTATTAACAGACATAGCTAAAAACACCTTTTGTATACAGATTAATTCCACTGTACATTGAAGGTACATAGAAATGGGTAGTGATTCTAATGTAGAAGTACTGAATAAAGATTTAAGTATAATTTTTTTTCATAGGCAGTGTACTGCTTTAGTAGAACTCATAGGGAAAAAGAAAGCAATATAAATAAATGTTAAAAACATTAAAAGTGATCAGGCAAGAGGAGATAGCATCAGTCCAGATTGGTGCATGGGCATAGCCATTGTGATTTTAGGAAGATTCTTAGTTGTTTCTTGAAAAGTGGGGTGGATGTAAGGGATGTTAGTTCATTTGGAAGTTTGTTCCAAGTGTTACCAACAGTTAGTAAACAGGCAATCCCCAGATTTGTTATTGGCTTTTAGGGTGGATACTAGTACCCTATTGGCAGATCTTAGGGTTGTAAGATTTTTATATGGGCTGATAAGGTTAGCTAGTATGGGAGTGTTTGTGGGATGGTGCAAGATCTTGTGAATGATGGTAAGTTGCTGGAAAAGAAGTTGGCTTTGCAATTCCAGCCATCCCAGAAGTTTGAGATTTTGGAAGTGGTGGGTTCGAAATGGGGCACCAGTGGCAAATCTGGTTATGTTGTTATGGGATGTTGCCAACTTACTGATATTGCTTTTAGAGAGGTTTGTATAAATTGGAGAGGCATAAAGGAGGGTGGATATTAAGTGAGTTTGAGCAATAGTAGTCCTAGCTGAAGCTGTGAGAAAGGGTTTAAGTCTAGAAAGGAAACCAAGTTTTCTATTATCTTATTTAATAGTTAGGTTAATATGCGAGTCAAAGTTAAGATTATGATCAACTGTTGCACCTAAAAATTTAGTGGCTGTGTCAGGTGCTATTACAGTACCATTATTAGATGTAACTGTGAAGTTAATAACAGGGAACTTCTGAGTGGGAGTGAACAATAATAATTAGGTTTTTTTTTTGGGTTAAGGAGGAGACAGTGTTGATGGAACCAGTTTTCAACTAAGGTAAATACTTTTTGGGTACTGGATTGAAGTTCAGCAGGAGAGGATGCAGCACATATTAATGTTGAGACATCGTCAGATTGTATACAGGTGGTTTGCGGAAGGGAGGTATTCAGATCATTAATGAAAACAGTAAATAGGAGAGGTCCCAGAATAGAGCCAAGAGTGATAGGGAGCAAAGTGGATAGTTTATTGTCCCAGAGGCCTGCTTGTTGTCTATTTCCTAGATCAGACTTGAACCATTTAACTGTCTGGGTATATAATGAAAGAGATGTAAGTATATATGACATTAGTTGATGGGTCACCATGTCAAATGCTTTGGAGTGGTCAATAAAGAGGGCAGAGTACCCTCAGTACTATAACTTATGTAAATTTTAGATAATCGCTCGTACTGTTTATATAATCAATAAATAATCCAATAGTTTGCTCTGGACCATCCCATAAAATAAAAATATCATCCAAAAATCTTGAATAATGTGAGATGGCAAATTTTAACAGATGCCTCAACTGCACCAGGATTAAATGACTGCATAACTATAAAACCCATGTTGCAGAGATACACATAGGGAATGTAGAATAACAGTAAAAGATCATTTAAGAAATCAATACACAACAATATAATAAGTTTATTTTGGTGAAAGATACTTACAAGTATGTGTCTGAGATTATTTAATGTTTTAACATACCAAATTATTTATCTTTGTACTGAGCCATTATTCATGAAATAGAACACCATTGTATTTTTTCTATTTTTTATCGCGTCATACATTGTAAATATCAAATGTTGTGAAGTAACTAGCAGTGCAAGAGTTTACATACTCACTATAATTATATTTTTGCATAGTGTTTTTAAAACGAAAAGTATATTTATATGTTTTTACGCTTTTTTAGAATTAACTATTACAGTAAGAACAACAGTTAATGTTATTGAGATATCCACTCATCTAGATCATTTTGAGTTTTTATTAAATGCATGATATAGGCACACACAAAAAATGTTTTTATTGTGCTTGTCTTTTTAAAGGAATGAAATTTTAATTTGGCGCCAGAAAGTATATAAAGGAGCTAATTGATTGATTAACTTATTCTGAAGAAGTCCACATTGCAGTGGATGAAAGCACTAAATCCGATATGTATTTCAAATATATGTTGTTATACTTTCATTAAACTGGTGGTATCATTGCTTGTCGGTTTTGTGCTCACTTCTAAGGTATCTTACTAACAGCGTTATTCAGTCGACTGATTTGGTAGTAGTTTTAAACGCTATTAAACTGTTTTTTTTTTTTTACTGTAGATGTTGGAATAGGCTGCAGATGCAATGGGTGGGGTAAATTGGTTGGCTAGGGTAGCTTGGTGGGGGTAACAGGAGGTAAGGTATTAGCTAAAGTTTGGACAGTTTCAGAGAAAAATTTGTTAAAAGTAACAGCACTTTGTTTGGGAGAATGTTGAGGCAAATTAGAGGGGGTAGGTGTTTTGGTGCGTCCGGGATGAAGCAATTTATTTATTCCTGACCAGAATTTTTGTGGGTTTTGATGTTGGGTTTGTTGGAATTTAAGGTAGTAGTTTTTTTTTTTTATCAAGGAATAAGGAATTTTTGCAGCATTTCTAAGCTGTCTAAAGTTTAAATGATCATTTGGATGTTTTGTATTTCTCCATTTGGTCCAGATTTTATTTTTCAGATGCATTTTATGCCTTGTCTCTTTTGAAAGCCAAGGAGCAGGTTTATTCCTAATTCTAACCGTCCGAGAGGGGATGTGGTGTTCTAGGATTTGCAAGAATTTGTTAAAATATGAGACTGCTTCATCAAGAGGTAGGTATTTTAGGGGTGACCAATTGCAAACTTTAAGTTCTGCTTGAAAGTTAACTGGGTTTAGATTTTTCTTGTTCCGGGTAGTTCTGGAACTAGTTATAAAGGTAAGAAAATTGTCACTAATATCATCAGGAAGTATGCCTGTTTTATATGATTGGGGATTACTGTTAACTAGAATCCAGTCTAAGGTGGATTGTTTGTTCCTAGGTTTATGGGTTCTTGTAGGGTAGGGTGATGGTTTGATAAAAGCAATAAAGATTTTTGTGAGAAGTAGGGTTGTTAGAAGTACAGCAATTCCAGTCAATATTAAAATCACCAAGGAGTATGGTTTCTTGTGGGAAGGATGTAGAGAGCCAGCTAAGGGTGTTTTCCAGGGCATTAATGTTGTTACCTGGGGGGATGTAAGAACAAATAATGTATATGGATTTATTAGCATTAATTTGAAGCTTGGACATTAGTATCTCAGCATTACTAGGTGAGGGAGGTTGAATATCTAGTGAGGTGACTTGTAATTCAGATTTAAACAATATTGCCACCCCACCACCTTTTTGTTTAGACGATCTGATCTCAGGATGTTATAGCCTGGTGGAATTATATCATTGTCTTAGTAACTGGTTTGAGCCAGGTTTCTGTTAGACAGGATGTGAAAAGAATGTATATCTAAACAGGGCATAAAGCTGGGTAATTTTATTATTTAAGCTACGTATACTGAGGTGGGCTACGAGAAGAGAGGTTTTGGTAGTAGTGGGGGTACAAGACGTGGAGGGTTGGGAAGATTGGGAATCATGGATGGTAATGGTAGGACCTGGGTTTGGATGAATGTCACCATGTAGTAGTAGGTACTGTTCAGGAACCTGTGATAGTTTCACGAGTTTGCATAGAATAGGGTCAATTTTTCTGGTTTGGAAATACTTAATATGGGTTAATCTATGAAACTATGGTAGAAGGTAGGATGATGAGGATGTTATGTTACTATAGGTTTGTGAAGTTAAAAGAGAGAAGGGGGTTGTTTGTTTTAAGGGGTAATGAAATTTAGTAAAGCTTAGGGATTCATAGGCTGTAAGGCTGTGGGATAGAAGTAGAAAAGTAAGAATTATAGATAAGAGGAGCAAGTAAGAGTGTATCTGTAGGCCAGGGATGGACATAATAAGAGGAATGGGATAGGAGATAGAAGGAGGTTAAAGGTTTACAGGAGGCAAGTTAGGGGTGGGTTTATTTGGAGAAAAAGATTAGGTAGTTAGTAGAATGTGTGTATATTGGGAGCAAACTGATAAATATGTAATGAGATAGAGTGAGTAATTGGTTGATGTGGGATGGAGGTGTGGCTATAGCAGTATAAGGTTAGGTGCTCTGGGGGGCGGGTGGCATTTGGGGGTAGGGTAGGGGAGCAGACTGAGCCCACAGGGTGAGCTGTAAGGGGAGTACAGCAGTAAAAAAGTATCAGCTGTCTGTAGCATTTTGGCTTTAAAATGAAAAATTACAGTGAAATAAGGGGGAGAAAGTATGTTTCCTTGTCAAAATATATGGTTAATTTAGCAAAGTGAGAGAGGGAGATTTCCAAATTGTTTGGCAAGGGGAGAAGAGCTATAGTTAATCACTACAAATAGGTAAAAGTCCTTTGGGATAGATACTTAATGGCTGAAATTAATGGCTGAAATTGTTCTGTTAGTCGAATGATGCCATCTTTAGTGGACAGAGGGAAAAAAGCAACTAGGAGAGGTAGGCAGGGAGTTTATTCCAGTGTAAAAGAATACAGGTTAAGGCGAAAAAAGACTATAGGGAGATAGTGGCTAGGGGTCTGCGGTAGGTTGCTAGATTTCCACATAAGGGTTAACAAGCAAATATCGGCATTACAGATGAGGGTAAATTAGGTATTAGCAACATACATGTATAAATACTTCAGTATTATAAGCTTTATGAAGCCTGGCATGCAGTCAGCTTCCAGGGCATCTTCAGGTTTAGCTGGAGGTTGTCTATTTAACTTACTTATATTTAACTTTATATTATAACTTATATTAAATATAACTCAATACACTGACATTTGTCTATACATTAAGGCCATTCATATCACATGATAATACGGGCAGAGTAGCCACTATGATAGAAAACTATTACTCCCACCTGTTATTATATGACAGTTTTTTTGAATGCAGGTGTTTGGCTTTATTGGCCTGTATTTGTCTATAACAGACTTAAAAATTAAAAAGCCATGGACATTCAGAACTGCCATATAGCCGAAACACCTGATGTCCATAAGGGTTAATTTGCATATATCCCATGTCACCTCTAATAAAAGAGCATTTAACAGAATTTCATCTCTCTTTTTAACACATGGAGCTCAACTGATATTGTTGGTTAAAGGTATGAGTGATAATCCAACAGATCTATCTTTATCTATTGGATTAGGAATGACTTTCATTCCATGTTTAATGGGAAATTCATACTTACTTGTACTTGATACTTTAGAATTGTTTTATAAAAGCACTTTTTTAAAGCCCTGACCAGAATTCTATCCTACTTGTATTTAAAGAAGAAAAAACATTAAATAGCACTCCCAAGTTCACACACACAAAAATAACATTCAACTTTATCAGAAAATATGGTATAACAGCTATAATAAAAAAAATGCTTCTTCCAACAATAACTTGAAATGGATTTAACATTCTTATCCTTAAATACTAATGGGCTTAAATAATGCAAGTAAAAGATCAAACTTACGAAAATATTTAAATCTAAACAAGGCACAAGTAGTATTTCACCAGGATATGCATTTTAAGACTAATGATAGCTTAATTTGGAAACCTAAGGACTATACAGTCTTAGCTCAATCCTCCTACAGAACAAAGACAAAAGGAGTATCAATTCTCTGGAAGAAAAACACAATTACTCCAAAAGTTATTTATAAATATGAAGACAAAGAAGGTCTACTGGCATTTGTTATAGTCAAATTTAACAACAGAATATGAACTTTAGCCAATCTATATTGGTTCCAAGGAATTGGAGCAGAAACGGTTAAACACCTAGAATTTATTTCCAACAATTACAAAGGAAATCTTATACTGAGAGGAGATTTTAATTGTTCCTTAGAAGCTTCTGAAACCACCAAGAAGTCTTTTCGCAACAGTTTCAAAATCCTTAAAAAGATGGATTGATTCATTTCATTCAATAGATACTTTTACAATAAAACATGATAAATCTTTATTATGCTCCCCATAAAGACCATAAATTTGGAACACAAACCAGAATAGACAAATTATTCATAGTTCAAGATTTACAAACAAAAATCCTCAACTTCTCAATCGTTCCTTGCCCCTTCTCAGATCATGACTCACTGATAATGAAACTCCAAATAGAGTTTAAACCATTAATCTTCTCAACTAGAATTCCATCATATATCACGGAAATTAAAGAATTCAGACCCTGGATGTTATCAGAACTACAATTATTTCTTGAAATTAATAATACAACAGAAATCAGTAGAGTCATGGTATGGGACTCATTAAAAGAGTATTTATTTGGTAAGACCCTTAGCTGGTACTAAAACAAAGTTAGAGAGTGGGAATCTGAATCATTAGACTTGCAAACAAGACTCTTGACAGCAAAATCTAAAAAAAAAATCAAAATTGTACAGAAGACAAAAAGGAAATAGAGGAATTAAATAAAAAATATAACGAAATTCTAATACACAAAACTTGTCTAGCCTTGGAAAAATTAAAAGTAAATTCATTAGCCACCTCCCCAGAAATCTACATAACTTATCTACAAGAACTAAAATACAATCCAAAGCAAATAACATTAGCAAACAACATTAGCCATATATATAATGAAAAGAAAGGGAAAAAGTATTAGATATAGGAGACATCCTTGAAACATTTCAGTTCCATTATATGGAACATTTCAAAGAAGAAGATCTATATGCCAACCAAATAAACTTGGATACAAACCTTATCAATATAAAAAACATTCCAGAAAATTTAAAACTAGACCTACAAAAACCTATATCCTGCAAAGGATTGTTGACAAGATAAAAGAAAGTAAATCTAACAAAGCTCCAGGGATAGACGGTATAATTACAGAAATTTACAAACTCTTCCCTTTATCAGTAATCTCCCTTTTTCATAAAGCTTTGCTAGAAGTCCAGTCAGAAGCAAAAATACCACCCTCATGGAAATATTCTCTCATACCACCAATTCTAAAAGATAATAAACCATTGGACCTCTGCAACTCATACAGACTTATACCATTACTGAATAATGATTACAAACTATTTATGGCAATCCTAGCTAACAGAATGAACATTCCACTTTCAAAGATTAATGATGAAACTGGATTTATATACAACAGGCACACACGATAATATTTAAAGGATACTTACTCTTATAGATTATGTGAATAAAGAAGATAGAGAAACACTTGTAATCGGATTAGACATACAAAAAGCCTTCGATTCCCTCAACTGGGAATATCTATTTAAAACTTTAGCATTATTTGAATTTCCTCCTTCCTTCATCTTAAAAACATATAAATTAATAACTTAGCCTACATTAAATTAGGTCCTTTCACTTCAGAATCTATCCATATAAAGAAAAGGTACTAAACAAGGATGCCCCCTATCTCCTATTCTATTTGCTTTGGCTATAGAAATACTTGTAGACATAATGCACAATAATCCAAGAATAAAAGGAATAGAAGTCTATGACCAGTACATATCTAAAATAATGCTTTTTGCTGATAATATTTTATTAACCCTATCAAAGCCCAGAGAGTCATTAAAAGAGCTAGAAGAAGTAATGGATAAATTCTATAAGATTTCAGGTCTATACTTTAATAGATCAAAATCAAAATTTCTATTTTTAAATAAGAAAAAAGATCTACAAGTTATAGATAAATCCATCATAGGAAAACAAGAACTTAACGCTAAATTATTTAGGAATAGTTTTATGCAAAAATCTAAACGAAACAGTATGAATAAATTATAAAAACATTATTTGAATAAAAATATATATAGAAAAGTGGAACAAAATAATATTAACTTTTGAAGGCAGATTGCAATTAATAAAAATGGTCTTACTGCCAAAAATACTATTTGTAGCATTAGCAATACAGTTAATTCCTGAAATATGCATTCTTAAAGAAATAAACTCATGTTTAATAAAGCTTTTATGATATCCCAACAAGAATAGAGTAGCTCTAACTTATCATATTAGACCCTGGAAGCAAGGAGGATTGAACTTCCCAGAAACATATAAAAAAACATCTGTGCTTAAAACTACAACAGACTGGACAAACCCAAATTATTTTGCCAACTGGTAAGAATTAACAATGGTTATATTAATAAATGAAATTAATCTATTCACAAAATTCTTAATATTAGACAAATCTAACAAACCATGGTACATAATATGCATTAGTATACAATATAATATAATAAAACCTTCTAAAGCATATCTGATTAATCATTACATTAATTCTTTTAGGAAACTTATCAATGCAAACACAGATCTAAAACTTTGGTTTGACCTTTTTGCCCCCATTTATCATCACTAAGAACTTTCCTCACAAAATATATAGGGAAACAATAACCTCCTGGGAACAAAATGGATTATTATGCTGATTTCAATGTGTAAAAAAATTAAATGTTTTAGATATACATATGATAAAAACTACTTGCAATATTCCAACACGACTGGTTAACCTTACAAAGCATTCTAATGTACACTCAAGATTTATGTAGATTAATTAATAATTCCTCATTTAAAGATATTCCAAATCTAATAACTTTTCTATATGAATTCATATATAATAGTTGTGAAAAGAAAAATTCCATTTCAAATCTATACAAATAGTTAACATATAAAACAATTCCCAAACCATCATACTGGCAGTTCTTAACAAAATGACAGTCATTACAGTTAACAGAAGAAATTACATCTAACATCTTACTATCAGTTAATTACACCTCTAACACACAATACTGGAAAATATTTAACTGGAAATACTTACATAGAGCATTTTTAACAACATATAGAATTAAGAAGATCAGTTCTACTACAAATGTTTTTTGCTGGAGGTGTGAACAGTCAAATAAAGCAGACTGGATTCATATTTTTTAAGAATGTAATAAAATTAAAACATATTGAAATGGAATTAATCATTTTTACAAGCTTTATTTAATGAATCCTTTTCCTTAACTAAAGCATTGATTATAATAAATGTAAATGAAGGTCCCTACCCGAATAAGACAAATATGTATTTGTTATGGACAACACTTGCTGTATCTAGGAAATGCATAACGAGAAGGTGGAATTCAAATGCACCACTGACCTAGGAAGAATTCTCCACTTTACTGAGGACAACTGCATCGACAGAAATAAAAATCAAAGAACTATGAATCTATCCCAGGCCATTGGTAAATAACCCTTGGAAGAAAGTTATATCTTTGTTGGACACACTGCAATAATCAATATTGCATCTCTGATAACTGATCTGTCAATTCTATATTTACTAACATACAGTGTATATAATTGAAAGTCAGGCTAATGTAAATATTGTATAGTTTAAAATATTTAAAAATATTATGTAAATGTTATTTTTAATTGAAAATAAAATCTGAGTAAAAAAAAAGAGAGCATTTAAGGAATCAAACAGTGGAAAATCTAGCTTGGTTAGATTTTTCTTTTAGTTTTTATTGATTGGTTCATCTGTGTGATCTTGTTACTCATTGTTTTAACTTTTAGCTTACATGAATAAAGAAATGTTGGCAGGCGGAACACATTATTCAGTTGCATCTTCACATCTCCATTTGAACCAGAGTCACATTTTCACAACTTTTTTCTGGAAAAAAATACTCACAAAATTAAATAAAATTTCTGAACTCAACCCCATTTTAAATTTGAACAGGCACACAGCCCTATATACTTTTCAGCAACTTGAGTTTATTAGATAGGAACAGTTAGCCTAAAGCCTACACCCACAGGCATTACCTAATCTAAAATTAAGCTTGTCTACAACCAAGTACATGCTATAATATGTGTTCCACCTACCGTAAAACCTGTTTTTTCTTTTAGGATATCTACTCCCCTCCTGGATGTGAAACAAAGCTTGCATGCTTGCAGTAAACATTCACTTTTAGCCCTTAGAAAAAAATGGACTGGCTACCTTGAGATAAATAAAATTATTCACTGTTATATTAAATGCATTAAAGTATTAAGGCTGCTGTGGAGGCTGTTTAACTTATTTACTTCCCAGAGTTTCAAACATTATTTTTCACTGAAATGCTTGCCAGTGTAGTTTTAACTTCCTCCCTCAAACATTTACACAATAACTACACAACCCCTGCCACCAAAAACATCCTCCCAATACACACACGCCATTACCAAACACTTAACACACTCAAAAATAAAATATTCCTAAGATACCATAAGCAAGTTACTATGTATATAAAAACATATCCTAAACACCCTCTATAAACTAGCCCTCACTGGAGACATCCATCCAAACCCTGGTCCTCCCAAATCCAACCCAACCACAAACCTTAGTCCAAGCAACCCCCCCCCCACAACTCAACTCCTAGCCAACAAAAAAAAAACAGACCTACTTATAATGTCCCTAAACATCAGAAGCATATGCAATAAAATCCAAGAGCTACATGCCACCATAAGCATATATTCCCCAGATATTTTCTTTCTAAATGAAACCTGGCTCAAACCTCACATCAAAAGTGAGGAAATACTTCCACCTGAATACATCCTTCGCATAGACAGATTGCCCAAAAATAGGAGGTGGTATAGCATTGATATTTAAACACCACCTCAATATTCAACTCCTGAACACATTTGCCACTCACCACAACAATGAAGAAATCCTTTATGCCAATCTCAAACTAAACCCAAACAAAATAATCAATATCATAGGATGCTATTTCCCACCAGGGCAAAATATTACACCCCTAGAAAATCTCTTGAGCTGGGCTACTCTATCTCTACCCCAGGAAACAATCATTCTTGGTGACTTTATCATCAACTGGCTATCCTGTAATAACAATCTCCCAACCATTCACCTTAATCTCCATGGGTTCACTCAACTCATCCAATCCCCTACCCGAATCAACAGAAACCCTAACATTCATACCTTACTTGACTGGATCCTAGTCAGCAAAGCCCCTCACTCTTACCTAGCAAGCTGCTTACCTGACAGTCTTATTGACCACTCCTCCACTTTCCTAATTCGGCACCACACAAACAGTCTCAAGCCCATTATCCACAGGCAAATATGGAACAAGTCCAACTTCAACCCCAACTCCATTCCCCCCCTGCAAAAAATGAACTGGTCACCAGTAAAATACCTCAACCTAGATGAGGCTGTCCACTTCAACAGTACCTTCCTCTCCATCCTAAACACCCATGCGCCTGTAAGAAATGCCAAAGTCAGATCCAGGCATGTCCCATGGTTACAAAAGACCACCAGAACCCTAATGAAATCCAGAGATAAGGCCGGGGAGCACTGGCGACTAACAAAAAATAACTCATATAGGCAATCATTCCTTGAACTGTGCAATAAAGCCAAAAAGCAAATAAAATTAGACAAATCCCTCTACTATAAATCCACCCTAAACTCTACCAACCACAACCCTAAGCACTTCTGGTCCACTATTAACACTATCCTCCACCCAGGGAAGGCTGATACCCCCAGCCGTCCATTCCTCCCTCCTTCAGCAGTATTGCTGAATCCTTCAACAAACACTTTACTGAAACTATAACATCTCTAAACGAACACTTCCCTACAACAGCCCATCTCCTAACTCAAACCCCCCAATCCTCTTTTCTTCTTCACCTCAGTACCTACCTCCAACAAAAGAAGACTATTGTCAAAACTTAAACCCACCAAACTCGCAGCTGACAACCTCCCCTGAATACTTGAAAATTGCAGTTGATACACTAGCCTACCCAATTTCAATTCTAATGAACCATTCCATAACAGAAGGCTTTGTTCCCTTGATATGAAAAATATCCCACATCATTCCCCTCCACAAAGGCACCCCCCTTCACCGACCTCTCCAATTACCGTCCCACTGCTATCCTCTCCCCTCTCTCCAAGATACTAGAAAAATGTAACACCCGGGTCTCCAACTACCTCCTAAGTAATAATCTCCTCTCCAAAACCCAACATGGTTTCAGTTCGTATCCCAGCACTACCTCTGCTCTCCCTCACCAACACTATACTTCATCACAAAAACAATGGCCTCTTCTCTACTGCCATATTTCTAGATCTCTCAAAGGCCTTTGACATGGTATCTCATGAGCTACTACTCTTTACTCTCCCCAACCACTTCTAATCACAATCAGCCTGCAACTGGTTTCACAGCTATTTACATGGATGCCAGCAATCAGTAATCTGGGACAATAACCAATCACCTTGCCTCCCAGTTACTCTCTGAGTTCCCCAAGGGTCTATCCATGGCCCTCTGCTATTCTCACTATTCAATAAAAATCTACATACTGCCACCACATAGGCATCTCATACAGTATGCAGATGACTCTACTCTCATCTGCTCTGCCCCCACTCTACCAGAACTACAACAAATCACAGAGGAATCATTCTCTTCTGTAGAAAGCTGGCTATCCAATGTGCAGCTCCTACTCAACCCAAGACAAAACTTCTCCTGTTCCAACCTTCCAAAGCCACCCAAAACACCCCTCACTTCAGCATTCTCGCCAAAGACAATATCATCATCTCTCCATCAGAACACACAAAATTATTCGATGTGGAAATAGACAACAAACTTAGATTTGACACACATATATCTCTCACAATATAAAAAAGTTCACAAGAAACTTGGTGCATTATATCGAAGCCGCCAATTCCTAACCAAGGCCGGCTAGAATCTCCATAGCCAATTTCCAGCTAATCTCCACCTTACTCTATGCTTGCCAACCTTAGACAGACCTACACAAGCTTGATGCTTGTTGCAACAAAATTGCTAAATTTGCCACTGGAACCTCCTACCGCAGCCATCATTGTATCTCCCTTAGAGAACTAAACTGGCTAGAACTCCCACTTCACTTTAATCAACTCACCCTTGCTCATAAACTTATTAACCACCCCCAAAACATCCCTTCAAACCCTTCTCCAACCCTATCACTCCACTAGGCACCTAAGATCAAGCAACAAAAATCAACTCACTGTTACCAAACCCAAAAACTCAACAGAAGAAACCATATTTTCATGTACCATATCTAAACTTTGGAACAATCTTCCACCCTCTACCTTCCAGTAGCCTTTTCAAGTCTGAGCTCAAATTCCACTTAAATTTGCACTGGCTTTGTCCTTGTTCTAATCCAAACTAACACCCCCACCCTTAACCCCCCACCTAGACTCTTAACCCAACTATACTACCGCCACTACTAACCACAGTCAGAATTAGCTAGTTGTCTTTACATACTTTAAAATCTTGTCTGACAACTTTGTTGCTAATATTATAAACAGCAAGAAACTATCTTAACTTGCAATATTTACTGTACATAATGTTGATAATATCTTGTTACTGTATTAAAGCCAACAACCTGTAATGTTGTTTACTATTGCTGCAACTTTGTATCTCATAATGTACATGATATGGAGCTTTTCTCCCCGGTCATCTGCTGAAAAAGGACCTGCGTCCAGTCGGAATTTCCCACCTCTTACATTTCTTTCAGCACGGAGGGCTCAGAGATCTCAAGATTAACTGCTTGCACCTGCAGATAAGCTTGTTTCCTAAGTAAAAACAGTTAGTAGAAAGAATAGCTAGCAACGCTGCATATGCATGAAATACTCTGTACATTTCTCAGAAAGCATTGTCTTAACTTGTCATGTCCAAATGCCTGCATTTGCAGACTTGAAATCTCACAGTAAGAACACTTGGAAACTGAAAAAATACTAATAACTTTGCAAATGTAACAAACTTGCCACTTGCATGCCTTTAATTATGTCAGGTCTATTAACTTAAAAAATACTTGTCTAGAGCTTAAACCAAGGACATCAACATAGACATCTAACTAACTCTGTAAAAATAGGGAACATTATCTTAATTCTACATATAATGTGATTAACATAGATTTACTAATCCAATCTCAGCAGCCAAAGATGATAATATTAATAGGGTTGCCATCTATCAGTTTTTCCAGACTATCTAGAAATCAAATCGATTGTCCGGTATTCCAGAAAACACTGTACAAACTATGGTATTCTGCTTCAAAAAAGGAAACAGACTATCAGTTTGTTAAATCAGATGATTTACTATGCTTTTATACAGAAAAGCATAGTAAATCATCTGAAAGCAGGCATCAGGAATAGAAAAGAGGGCATTCCCCATCAGTTGATAGTGACACCACAAAATGGGCGGAACATGGACGGGAGAGGACATGGGAATGGGCAGGGTTACAGGTGATGTGAGGGGTGTACCTTTAGTCGGGTTTTAGTCACAACTCTAGATATTAACCTTAACTTACTTTTGTCCAATCTTTCTCATCTTGTTACAAAATGCAGAGCCTGTACATCTTACTAGTTAAAAATAATTGTTTGCTTTAAAATCTTTAATATGTACAGCAGTTATTGATGAGACTCCTTCATATTGCATTTAGAATACCCTTAACTGCACATTACATTAAACTGCTTTACAATATAACATGCAATTTAAATCAATAATTTTTATACAACTATAAATAATAACTTTTACTTAGTTTTTTCATTCTCTTTAGTGTCTTTATAAACATTGCGGCAAAGAGGGGTATGTGCTTTACAGTTCGCCGAACAGTTTAAAGGACCACTACGGGTAAATGATGAAAAAAAATATATTTTTTATCTAGTCATGATTTTCTGCACCTCCCAAAGCTACTTTAATCCAAAAAAGTATTCATTCTTATTTTTTTTTTTGTTCTTCTGTCTGCCCTCATGGGGGCAGACATCCCGATGAGACTATTTTCCCTTAATAGACTAAATCTGTCCCAAAATGCAGTCTGACAGCTCTGATTGTGACAACAATTAGCCCTACCTTTTGTTGTCAGATCAGGCTTCCATTCACTTTGAGTGGGAAACCTGAAAAATATTCCCACGTTTAACAGTCAGTAGATCAAGTGTCATTGACTGTCCTGCACTGAGTTTTACAAATGTTGTTCATACTGATGCACTACACATTTTCTGAAAGAAAAGTGTCACCTAATTAGAGAGATAAAAAAGACTTTACAGAGAACAATTTTGTTACTGTCAGTTCCAGACCAAGTAACTCCTCCCATCTCCACTCCTATGAGCCAGTCTCAGATTTCCAGCTAGGATAGGTTCAGCTAATTAGCAACCCTGCATGACAATAGACATCAAACAAATGTCATCCTGGTGTGCCACTAAAACTGTTCCCTAATGACTATTTCCTCCTTACCGTTGACTTACACATTTCCAGGCTTAGTGGGAGAAAAAAGACACTAATCTGAATTAAACTTTTTGTCTACAATATCAATTTTCTCAAATGGACATAGTGAAATATCTGCTTTGGCGTGTGTTTAGTGCTTACTGGCTGGCCGCATACTTATTTTTGCATAGTTACTGTAATATAGCATAAAATTAACCATACTGCCAAACTTTACTTAACTGAATATTTTTTTTCTTAACAGTAGCCTTCCTAGGCTGTTATGTCAGCCACTAGTTTTTGTTACAATAGCTTCAAACAGCCTTTTTTTTTTTTAATTAGTTCCAACATATAGGTTTCATAGGTTTATACTAGGCTATCTGCCCTAAGGCATTTATAAGCCTAGCCCAAATTTTTGTGGCTTACGCCACCCCTTATATGAAAAAATACTGTGCCCATTAGTTTGTTGTGCCTCTGTCCAGCAGTGACACAGAGATGATTCCCGGGGTAAACCTACGATCTCCCATCCACAGAGGTCTAGATTTCTCTTGAACAGAGTCAGCGAGGTGCTCTGCCTCACATGGACCGGGATTTTATTCCACAGCATAGGGAGTCTCTGAGTGATAAATCTATCCCTCCAGCACGTCCTATTTATATCCGTGCTAAGGTTTAAGTTGCTTGCTCTAGTGGTTTTGGTGGATTTGGATTTTTTGAGGTGGAGCATGTCCATTAATTCCTGGTTGGACATGGCCTTGTATGTCAGGCACATGTCACCTCTGAGCAGACGGTATGCGACTGAATAGAGCTGGAGTTTCTTCAATCTGGCAGCATATGACAGATTTTGGAGTCCCTTTATCCTTTTGGTGAGGAACTTTTGGGGTCTCTCCAATTGCTGCAGATGTCGGGTGAGATACATCCCGAATGGGGCATTGTACTCGATCATTGGTCTGATAAGTGAAGAGTACAGGGGAACAATAACCTCACTAGATCTGGATGTGAATCCCTTCATGATCAGGTGGGCAATGTAGAAGGTCTTTCTAACCACTTTAGCAATGTGAGTGTCAAAAGAAAGGCCACTGTCAACCTGGGTCCCCAGGTCCCTGATAACCTCTTCTGTGCTTAGTGGATTGCCACCTATATGGTAGCTTGGGGTTACCTTGTTTTTCCCGAAGGGTATGACTATACATTTTGGCATTTAACTTCAGGCCATGGCTCTGGCACCAGCTATCTGTTTCCGTGAGTCCCTTCTGAAGGATATCCGTGTCTGATGCACTTTCCACTATGGCGCCCAGTTTGCAGTCGTCTGCAAACTTTGTCAGCCAAAGTCCTCCTATGTTGGCCTGTACTTCTGAGAAGTAGATGCCAAACAATAGGGGCCAAGGACCGAGCCCTGTGGGACACCACTTGTGACCGGCTTGGAGTCTGACACAGCGCCAGCAACTCTAACCCTGTGGGTTCTGTCCTTAAGCCAGTTTGCAACCCATCTTGTGACATATGGGTTTACATTTAAGCTGGTACGTTTTCTACAATACCGAGTGGGGTATTGTGTCGAAAGCCTTTGCAAGGTCAAGGTAGGCTGTATGGACTGCCTTTCCTCATCAATGGCCTTGGTGACTGTTTCGAAGAAGTCGACCAAGTTCAAAAGGCATGATCTTCCCTTGACAAAGCCAAACTGGGTCGGGTCCAATGTCTGCAAGTCCCCTATATCTTTGTTTATGAGCTCCATTATGATCCTCTCCATAGCTTTGCAGACTAGACTTGTTAAGCTTATGGGGCGGTAATTACCAGGGTCCGTAGAGGCGCCGTCTTTGTGGAGTGGGACAACAGTTGCCGTACGCCACTCCTTGGGCACGTATCCTGTGGTAAGGCTGAGATTAAACAGCTGCCTTATGTGCGGGTTTAATTCCTCATTTAGCTCGTGTAGCACACAGCCGGGGACACCATCCAGTCCCATTGATGCTGTGTTTTTAGCTTTAGAGAGAGCAGCTTTCACCTGCGCATTTGAGATGTCCGGGAGGCTACACTCGGCTGGGATAGTTATCTCTCCTTTAGGGGAGAGGGGTGAAGTTTGCACTGAACCTGTCTGCCAGTATGTTGGCAATGTCTGTGGGTTCAGTGATTTTTGTATCATTTTGGACTAATTCTGAGCATATCTGGGAGTTTCCACCCAGGTTCCTAACATAGCTGAAAAAGGCCTTATGATTGTCCTTTGAATCCATGGCAATTTTTCTCTCAAAATTGGCCTTAGTTGATTTTATGAGTGCTCGTATTTTTTTACTAATAATGATCAGGGGTGACTTCCCTTTTATGGATTTTGTTCTATCATGTAATAGCTTTCTCCTCTTAGTGTAAAGTTCGTTAATGGCTGGGGTCCACCAGACTGGACGTTTGCCCTTTGTGGAAAGAGTCTTGGTTTTATTTGGGATTGCCTGATCCATGCAGTCCTGGAGGTGTTCATAGAAGGCATTTGTAAGGGCTTCCGCAGCTTGGGTTGTGGTTTCCACTGGCTCAGGGGCCTTGAAGGATACCACACCAGTCTTGAGTAGTGTGAAGTTTGCTTTAGAGAAGTTCTTCACTATGGTCTTTTTTTGTTTGGGGTGGCGGCGGGATGTGGATTTCCAGTGAGATTAGTTTATGATCAGATCTCACCAATGAGGGATATACTTCCGGTGTGGAGCATTTTGTCCCCATGTTTGTGACAATGAGATCTAGTATATTTTCTCCTCTCATGGGAACAGTGACTAGCTGTTCCATGGCATTTGAATTTATGAACTCCAGGAACCGTTGGGCTAGAAAGTTAGGGCTTGAGTAATGTTCCCAGTCTATATTCGGGTAGTTGAAGTCACCCAATATGATGGTGTTTGGAGATACATTTATACCCTCCAGTGTCTTCAGGAAGGCTGTGTGGGGTTCCTGAGTTTGAGAGGGTGGCCTGTAGCATGCTACAATTTGTAGAGCAGTTTTGCCTATGGTTAGTTGCACCTGGATGGTTTCCGAGCTTAGCGTTGCCACCAACCTGGAGGTGTGGGTATCCTTTATGAATATGGATACACCCCTCCTTTTGTGGTGTGGTCCGGGTTTTGGGGCTGGAACGCATGATATGAGGTAAAACCTAATAGTGCCGGGTGCTCTCAGGAGCCTTGAACCAGGTTTCAGTTACAGCACAGACATCGATGTTCTCCATACTGAGAAGGGCCTCGAGTGCGTGCATTTTGAGATTTAGACTTCTGGCATTGAGCAGCATTACCCTCAGTTTCTTCCCATTTTTGTTTTCTAGGGTGGTAGGTTTAGAATTTGAGCCTTGCCTAAAAAGGCACTATGGGGGTGGCAAGAGCCTTAGCCAATATCCGGAATCCCAGGGGTGACAGGTGCAAGCCGTCCCTTGCGAAGCAGCGTGGCTTGTCAAGCATGTCATCCCAGGCAGACAGACACTGGATCCCCTTTGAATGACACCAGACATTAAGCCAATTGTTAAAGCTGATCATCTTGTCTCTATATTGTGGCATCATTCTTGGTGAAGGAAGGATACTGCTCAGGGTTAGGGTCATACCTGCCTGGGCTACATAATCAGAGAGCTCCTCTATGTCTCTTTTCATGTAGTCCAGGGAGGTACGTCCCAGGTTGTTCACACCAGCATGGACAATGACTGTGTCATATATGTACTTGCCGTGGAGTGACCCGAGTGCTTGTGTTATGTGGCGGATTCTAGCGCCCGATAGGCAGCTTACTGTGACCCTCTCCTTGTTCAGCCTGGTGAGTGGGACGTCAGTGTGTCTGACTATGGAGTCACCTATGACAAGAATGTTTGGTGTTGTATTTGGCCTTAAGGGCTGTGACTGCTTTGCACACTGCTTTTGTGGTTTATGTGTTGCTTGTGGGGTGTCTTGAGGTAGCAGTTGTTTGGGTGTCTGCTTTGGAGGCCTCTGCTATTTTGGTAAATTTTTACTCAGAGCCTCCGAGTATGTCTTTGTGTGTTTGATTCAGTGGAGTGGTAGCATTATGTGAGGCTGGTTTTGTGGTGTGTGTAGTTGCCTTCTCCTCCTGTCTGGTCTTGCCAGTCCTGAGTTGAGAGAGCTTAGCCTCCAGTTTGGCTAAATAGCTGCATCTCTCGCAAGTATTTGTGTTATGTGGGAGGAGGAGAGGGTTGTCTGTGTACATGAGGCAGTTATAACATTGCCTCAAGATTCCCAGATTCACCAGCTGGACCGGAGAGAAGATTGACAACTGACCTTTGGACATGCTAGAATAATATTGGGAATTCCTTAATTGAAAACAAGGGCCAGTGGGGAGTGAGGGTGTAGTGCTTTTAATTTTTAGTGCTGACTTATATAATTGCTTTAGTGAGCAAGTGCCAGGTAACTTGAGTGCAATGTGTTACAAGTAACTAAATGCAAAAATGACAAACAGTAACTTTCTTTCAAGTGAAACAAGGAAATAAGTACAGTAAGCAATGCAGATATCACTAGTGATCCACAGAAGTGCCGAGAAGTTGCGTATTAGGTAGAATTAGCTTCCAGGGAAATAACAAGCAAACAAACAACAAGCATATAAACAAAGCTAGATTCAGCAGGCCTGGATCTAGTCTATGCTAGAGCAAACAAGGTGAACCAATTTCAGTAAGATACAGTTCAAATATTCAGGCACTATAAACCTTTAACCAGAAATTCCCAGCTCAGAAGGGCAGAGTCCAGCCTCTTCTCCCACAAGAGTGCAGACCACGAACCTTCTTAATGTAAAATAACTGGCCTGAAGCCCAAGTGCCTAAACCAGAACTAATACACTTGGACACTGAGCTCTCAATCAGCAGTTCCCAACTTAGAAGGATGAAAGCTACCTGTCCTGCCACCACAGTGCTTGCCACAAACCTTCCTAATGTAAAACAACTGGTCTGAAGCCCAAGTGCTTAATCCAAAAGACTTGAATGATAGCTACACTTTAATCAAGTTACAACCAAGCAGTAATAAATACCATTGAATACTTTAGAGAATGTCTGGATTAGTGCTCAAGTTACACAAACAAAGCTAGATCCAGCAGGCCCGAATTCAGTCTATGCCACAGCAAACAAGGCGCACCAACTTCAGTAAGAAACAGTTCAGATATGCATGCACTATAAGCCTTTAACCAGAAATTCCCAGCTCAGAAGGGCAGAGTCCAGCCTCTCCTCCCACAAGAGTGCAGACCACGAACCCTCTTAATGTAAAATAACTGGCTTGAAAGCCCAAGTGCTTAAACCAGAATTAATACACTTTTAGAATAACAGACACTGAGCCCTCAATCAGCAGTTCTCAACCTAGAAGGATGTAAGCTACCTGTTCTGCCACAACATTGCAGACCACAAACCCTCTCAGTGCAAAACAACTAACTGGTCCGAAGCCCAAGTGTTTAAACCAAAAGGCTTAGAATGAGTTACACCAAGCAGTAATAAATACAATTGAGTATTTTAAGATGATGCAAAAGTAAAAGAAGTAGGTAAAACACAAGTACAGTAAAAGCAGATGAAATTTTTTTTTTTTTTTTTTTTCTGAACAAGTGCTGAGATCAAAGAAACAGATTTGAGTGCTGAAACTAGAAAACTGGCTAGTTATAAGAAAAAAAACAAGCTAGAAGGCTTCCCTCAAACACAGAAGGGCTTGGGGGCTCAGAAGCCTACAAATAGTCTGTACCACTTAACAAGAAAGGCAGGAAATAAGCTTAATTTTTTTTTTTCTATTTCCCAGATGCTCTCTTTGTACACAGTAGGAGTGCCTGAAATCAGAATACGATCTCACTGCACTCAGTTGAGTGAGCAAATGAGATGGGCCCAGAGGCAGGCTGAGGGGCGGGCAGTTTCAATGCCACTAAGATTAACACCAAAGCAAAAACTTCAGTTAAAAATTCCTTCAACACTCAAATTAAATACTGTATTTTTTTAAAAAAAGAGCAGATAAAGGTACTTAAATTCTCTTATACGTCCAGTTGAATATAACCAAGTTCTTAGCTGGCCAAGCTGAAGTTTTAAAGCAGGAATTATTTCACATGCACCAGTTTAAATATGCAAGGACAGGAAATCAAAGAATGTGGCTACCCCCACACCTGTAATTACTAGCAAATAACAAAATTCAGCCAACACTAGCTTCAGTTCAAGTTACTGAAGAGCAGAATAACTTCAGTTAAAAATTCCTTCAACACTCAAATTAAATACTGTATTTTTAAAAAAGAGCAGATAAAGGTACTTAAATTCTCTTATACGTCCAGTTGAATATAACCAAGTTCTTAGCTGGCCAAGCTGAAGTTTTAAAGCAGGAATTATTTCACATGCACCAGTTTAAATATGCAAGGACAGGAAATCAAAGAATGTGGCTACCCCCACACCTGTAATTACTAGCAAATAACAAAATTCAGCCAACACTAGCTTCAGTTCAAGTTACTGAAGAGCAGAATAACTTCAGTTAAAAATTCCTTCAACACTCAAATTAAATACTGTATTTTTTAAAAAAAAGAGCAGATAAAGGTACTTAAATTATCTTATACGTCCAGTTGAATATAACCAAGTTCTTAGCTGGCCAAGCTGAAGTTTTAAAGCAGAAATTATTTCACATGCACCAGTTTAAATATGCAAGGACAGGAAATCAAAGAATGTGGCTACCCCACACCTGTAATTACTAGCAAATAACAAAATTCAGCCAACACTAGCTTCAATTCAAGTTACTGAAGAGCATAATAACTTCAGTTAAAAATTCCTTCAACACTCAAATTAAATACTGTATTTTTAAAAAAAAGAGCAGATAAAGGTACTTAAATTCTCTTATACGTCCAGTTGAATATAACCAAGTTCTTAGCTGGCCAAGCTGAAGTTTTAAAGCAGGAATTATTTCACATACACCAGTTTAAATATGCAAGGACAGGAAATCAAAGAATGTGGCTACCCCCACACCTGTAATTACTAGCAAATAACAAAATTCAGCCAACACTAGCTTCAGTTCAAGTTACTGAAGAGCATAATAACTTCAGTTAAAAATTCCTTCAACACTCAAATTAAATACTGTATTTTTTTTAAAAAAAAGAGCAGATAAAGGTATTTAAATTCTCTTATACATCCAGTTGAATATAACCAAGTTCTTAGCTGGCCAAGCTGAAGTTTTAAAGCAGGAATTATTTCACATGCACCAGTTTAAATATGCAAGGACAGGAAATCAAAGAATGTGGCTACCCCCACACCTGTAATTACTAGCAAATAACAAAATTCAGCCAACACTAGCTTCAGTTCAAGTTACTGAAGAGCAGAATAACTTCAGTTAAAAATTCCTTCAACACTCAAATTAAATACTGTATTTTTTTAAAAAAAAAGTGCAGATAAAGGTATTTAAATTCTCTTAAACGTCCAGTTGAATATAACCAAGTTTTTAGCTGGCCAAGCTGAAGTTTTAAAGCAGGAATTATTTCACATGCACCAGTTTAAATATGCAAGGACAGGAAATCAAAGAATGTGGCTACCCCCACACCTGTAATTACTAGCAAATAACAAAATTCAGCCAACACTAGCTTCAGTTCAAGTTACTGAAGAGCAGAATAACTTCAGTTAAAAATTCCTTCAACACTCAAATTAAATACTGTATTTTTAAAAAAAAAAAAAAGAGCAGATAAAGGTAATTAAATTCTCTTATACGTCCAGTTGAATATAACCAAGTTCTTAGCTGGCCAAGCTGAAGTTTTAAAGCAGGAATTATTTCACATGCACCAGTTCAAATATGCAAGGACAGGAAATCAAAGAATGTGGCTAACCCCA